>NC_034182.2:27758777-27929206 GCF_002021735.2 Oncorhynchus kisutch
CCAGCAACGCCATGGTAACACGAGCGACAGTCAGTCAGTTCAGGCAGTCTGGCCCTCAAAACTCCACTACTGAGGGTCAGCTTCCTCGAGGTGTCATGGAAACAACAAAAACCACAACATCATTGTTACACTTCCCAAAGGGCAACCCATTTTGAGGGACAGTCAATGTTGTTGAAAGTTTGTGTTCTCCCAATTCAGGTGTGTTGAAATGCCATTACATTTTGCTTGGAGTTCACCGAGGTTAGCTACAGTTACACAGTGAGAAAAGATGCAGGGCAGACAGAAGTTGTTTATTTTGACGCAGCAGCAGCTTTGCGTACTCAGGACTGGGATGAGGTGACCAGACTGTTGAAGTGAGGTTATTATCAGGTTATTATGAGGTCATAGAAGTGTTAGCTTTTTCCATTCACTGTTTTTCCTCATTCTCTCGCTCCGCTCCTCTCCTTCACACTCCTCTCTGTCTCTCTTCTCTCCCCACTCTCTCATCTTTCTCCCTCTCCTATCATTTCCTGCTCTCTCTCTCTCCCCCTCTGCTCTTCTCTCTCCTCTTCCTCTCTCCCGCTCTCTCTCCCTCTCTTCCTTTTCTCTAAAAAGGGGTCACCAACCAGAGCTACCCTAATCAAGACAACAAACCCAACGCACCCCCATATACCAAATATTTATAGCTCTACCCAGAGAGCGCATTCATTCGTTCAGACTGTCTGTGTGTTCAGCTGCTTAGCGTTCATCTCAGCACGGTCCACTCAGGCTCAACACCCACAGAGAACAGACAGACGGTGTGTGATCTTGCGACTATTTCTGAACACCAGCGTTCAGCCCAGCGTTCTGTTCAGCCAAGCCTCAGAGTGTTCTGGTTCACAAGTCACAACAAGGAGTTTACACAAGCAACTTCTGTGTGGTTTGGTGTCCTCTTAAAATACCTTTGTACAGAGTCCCTGGAGACCGAATTACATCTTGGCACCGCGACGCGGTACGAAATGAACTAACGGCACATTGTCAGAAAAAGAAAAAACAAATCTCCCAGAATGCTATGTCTTAGACTGATGGGTCCCACTGCAAATACATAAATCAAGATGTAGGAATGCAGGTCCACACTACAGACGGACTGGATCACAGCACCCTGGATCAGCCAGGCCAATACAGAGGAATACCAGTGGGGAGTATCAGGTTTACCAAATATCTCTGCATCTCTGTTAGAGTTCTGTTACACACTCCAGAGCAGACATATCTGGTCAACATCTGCTGTAGCCAAACTAAATGGAGGGAAAACAAATTGTTGGCAGTTGGAGTGGACTTAAAAACGACTGAAATAGCTAGACAATGAGACCCCCCCCCCAAAAGGTGGAGAGTTTGAGGTGGAGAGTTTAGAATATTTGAATTATGCCAATGAGTAGAATAAGCCTTTAGGAGGAAAAAATCAACAACTGCAAATATTCTTCCAAAATTGTTTGTGGGGTTCCAACGTACTGGACACCTTCATATTCTTGTAAGCTTGGTTCAGAATAGCTAATAGAAAACCGTTTGTAGGGTTTTCAACAATTGAAAAGATAAAAGGGCAAATCCTAACTTCCACCAAGTAGAATTTTCAAATCTCCCAATATTGACATCAATGCATGACTAAGTGAAAGTTCAACTTAAGTGGAAGGATTCACCATAGAAACAGAATGACATCATTCCAGTTCTGAGGGTTCCGCCCCAAAGTGACAAAGGATATTGACACCACTAACAGCAACGAAAACAAAGACAAAGTGGATCACACTGATCTAAGTGTCTCCGGCATTGCCAGGGTTTATTGAGTCATGACAGATGAGAGGACTTTCTCAACTCAGTTTTCTTCAATAAATAGTGCTTAGAAGGATGTTACAAACCAGGGAGTAATCCCACAGTGCCATTTGAGAAAAAAACGGTGACTACTACACACTACCTAGACACGTTCACACTGCGATTTAACTAATCGAGTATTCACACATGTACGTTCTAAACACGGTGCCAAAATAGCCCGTGTGAAACGGGGTCGGGAATAATGCATAGAATTGTCACTGTCCAATCACAAAAGCTGCACTTTCTCTTCATTTGCATATGCTTGTGATGCCTGTGATGTGTTCTGCACTCTATTTTGATAAGCACATTTATACTATTACATCTTTCCATCTGAGGACAACAAAAAAACGGAAATACTTTTCATCTGTTCAAAAACCAAAACGGTTGCTATGCAGGCTGGCCAACGTCTTCCCACTGGGCACACATGGGTTGAATCAACGTTGTTTCCACGTTATTGTCATGAAATGACGTTGACCCAACGTGGAATAGACTTTGAATTGACATCCGTGCCCAGTTTCATTTAGCTAGCCTCTGAAGCCACAACCTCTACAGTTGGAAGGGCAGCAAACGCTCCATTTCTGTCTGTTTTCATAGGTTTAACATTGACATTTAATTGTATATAGCTATCCACGATAATAATATTGTTGGATGATTTTGCCTGGATCAGAAAAGTCGAGGTATCTTCCCTGCACAGCATTCTCTATACAGAGCAAGATCGCATTTCAAGTGAGAAATTTTTTTTCCGAGGGTCGGAAAGGCAGACAGCAAGGTTTATACAAACCTTCACTGTTGGAAATAAAACGCTAGGCTAGAAGCAAGAGGGAAATTTATATGTTAATAAATGCCTTAATCCTTATAAAATTGGTCGCGCTGCAGAGATAGAATGTTGGTCGTGTGTTGTGTTTCTCTGTTATCCCAGGGCTTTGGAATACAAGTGTGAATCCTTAGCCCATGGCAAAAGCTCAGCCCAGGGCTAACAAATGCTTGTGTGACACAAAGGATAAGCTAGCCCAGGGCCAGTCTTAGCCCGGGGCTAAGAACAACGCAGTGTAAAAAGGCCTAGAAGCATTAACCTCACCATAATGATCTATATAGCAACAGGCACAAATATCTCACTACAAAATGTATGACCATATAAAGATGCTACAATCCCCAGATTTGACCCATCTGTCCCAAGATGCCAGAGCCAGAAGCCAATGCATTCTAAACCCTACCTCATTAGGTCTATATCAACATAAATATAGTGCAATACACTGGTATAATACATACTCTCAGAGATACTGCAGCTTAAGCTAAATGGATTTGTCTTCTCTGCTTGGACTGCACAGACGCCCTACTTGGAACGAGCACACACACAAACACACACACACACACACACACACACACACACACACACACACACACACACACACACACACACACACACACACACACACACACACACACACACACATAAACACAAACCACATTTTTTCCAAAGCTTCACTGATTCCAAAACTTCACTGATGAAGGATTTATAGTGACTTGTTGACTTTATCAGACAATAAATAATAAATGAAGGATTTCGGCAAGAAATGCAGCAGCTGCAGAGTAGCAACCCATAAAAAAAACTTCTAACTGATAGGAACATGGAATCATTCATTAGTAGTTTTGGAAAGCCCTTTTCAGTGAATGGGTGTTACAGCACAGTGTAGCCACTGACCTGATACGAAAGATCCAGGGGGCATCTGGCTGTAGTTGGCCCCTCCCATGGGTAAGACTCCCGGGGGGACGGGGGTGAAGGCGGGTCCAAAGTTCTGAGGAGTGGCGTAGGGTCCTGGAGGGATGGTCTGGAGGGAGAGGGAGCGGGGACAGACTGTCAATTTGATGATCGATCGAAATCAAAAAGAATAATCAGAAGCCTGAGTGTGTGTGTGTGTGTGTGTGTGTGTGTGTGTGTGTGTGTGTGTGTGTGTGTGTGTGTGTGTGTGTGTGTGTGTGTGTGTGTATGTGTGTGTGTGTGTGTGTGTATATATGTGTCTGTGTGTGTTCACAGGAGGTTTGTGTGTATGCGTGTGCGCGAGCTTGCGTTACTGTGTGTGTATGTGTGCTCCTGCGTGTGTGTGTACTCAGTATACTTACCGGGGGAGTGTGTGTGTCGGTACCCTTGCTGGCTAGTCTGCTGAGGATGCTCCTCTCTGACATCTGCAGGCGTGCGGCGATGGGCGGGACTCGGGACAGTGTGGCAGGGAGCCGCGTCACGTCAGCCTTCATGTCACTCAGCAGCTCCTCCAACTGGTTCAGCACTGAAATTACAACAACTCAACGGTCAATTCATTCCATTAGCCATTCCAAGCAGCTATTAGATCAGTAAATTACTGTTAACCATTCCAAGCAGCTATTGGTGTGTTAGTATTAACCATCAACTACGTACTCTATCAGTCTCCCACTAGGTTTGAGTTACATTGTACAGTGAGAGAATTTAGGCCACAGGGCATGTAGATTCTGTTGTGTTGGAAGCAAAAGCCTGCCCCCACTGAAGCACTACAATATTCAACGCTCATTTTCGTTTAATGTCACGAAACCGACATGGCACATTTTGTAGGAACGTATCTCTATCTTTCAGGACCGTTGTAGAATACTGAAAAAGTCAAGCAAGTATGTTGTCCTTTCAAATGAACAACACAAACATACCAACTCGTCAGAGATCGGATGAGGACATTTTCTGAACTAACAAAGAAGTCTGGTAACTGAGATTGTAACTCTATCCTGAAGTTGATATTGTGAAATGTTAGCTTCTGGCAGCAGCAGCAGCTCTGTGAGGCCTGGTCTGCTGACAGATTCAGGTCAAAGAACGTTGGAAAGATGTAGTCTGGGAGATTGTTTCTTTATCTTTATTTCTGATATAAATGCGTACAGACACACAACACACACATACACAGAAAGGGGAGGGAGATTTTGTGTGTGTGTGTGTGTGTGTGTGTGTGTGTGTGTGTGTGTGTGTGTGTGTGTGTGTGTGTGGGTGTGTGTTTGTCCCTCACCCTTGTGCAGCACTGCGTTGGCAGGTTTGTTCCCGGCCAGGGACTCCTTGCTGAGGTGCTGGTGGGACTCAGCCAAACACTCCACCTCGGCGAAGCGGGCGTTCAGGGCCATGGCGGGGTGGACCGGGTCCTGGGTCATATTCAGGTAGGCTGCCCTCCTCAGCTGCTCCTCGATCACCAGGGCCTGCTCTAATAACTGGGGTGAGGGGAGAGGGGGGGAGTCAACATGTACAGTGTGTACTGCATTTCATGGGAAAAAAGTTTTATTGAGTTTCATTTATCTGAATCGCAATGAGGAAGATGTTGGAGAAACATTGGAAGAAAGGGGAGAGATAAACAGAATGTGAGGATGGCATGAGGAGGAGCAGTGACGAATGAGTCAGAGAAAGACAAATGATCTGGGGAGAAATTCTAGAAAAAATATTCATATTTACAGTGTTATTTTAGCCACCATCATTGTGTGAAAGTGAGAATGCGGATGTTGAGGTCAGGGCATGAAACATGTGAGGCCATCAAAAACAGGATGAGTGTCATTTCACAAACGCACCGGTCAGCAAGACCACCCTGGTATCTGTCTGTCAATTCAATATCTGTCATTCATAGGGTCTGGTATTGTGTCATTTTGGAGTCACTTTTATTGTAAATAAGAATAGAATGTTTCTAAACACTTCTACATTAATGTGGAAGCTACCATGACTATGGATAATCCTGAATGAATCGTGAAGAATGATGAGTGAAAGATATAGACGCACAAATATCATACCCCCAACACATGCTAACCTCTCACCATTACAATGACATGGTTAGCATTTTTTTTGGGGGGGGGGGGGGGGGGTATGAAACACAACCAAAACAAACAGCAAATGCATCTCACATTTGTAGAGTGACAAGCTTGACGTAGCCATTGCATGCTATGAATGTGGGACCAAATACTTCACTTTTTACTACATTAATACACATATAACTGATTTTGTCCCAATACTTTTGGTCCACTAAAATGGAGGGACTATGTACAAAAAGTGTTATAATTGCAAAACGGTTCACCCGATATGGATGAAAATACCCTCAAATGTAAACTGACAGTCTGCACATGAACCTCATAGTCATTGTATCATTTCAAATCCAAAGTCCTGGAGTACAGAGCCAAAACAACAAAAACAAAATGTCACTGTCCCAATACTTTTGGAGCACACTGTATGTCCTGAATTGTGTTCATCTTGTCTGTGTCATGGTTGTGTGGTGTCATAGTTAAGTGATGGTTATGTTATAGTATGTCATGTGATGTGTAGGGCCCAGAGAGTTTCCTGGCCATTCAACGCGATGTATCCTATGCCATGTTACACTGCTATGCAATGTCATGTCATGCTATGTCATGTCAGGTTATGTCATTTTATGTCACGCCATGTGGTGTCATACCTTGAAGCGGCGGGCCAGGAACTTGTTCTTCATCTCCAGGAAGTTGCCCTTGTTGGCCTGCGACTTGAAGGGCTCGTTGACGATGGCGAACTGGGGGTCGTTCTGGATGTCCTGCCACCTCGCGTACCCATGACTGATACAGAGAGGTCAAGGGTCATACAAGCTCAATACATCATTGGCAAATCCCAAACAAACATCTAGCTTGTCAGTAGTAATAAGTATTTTAGAACAACTTCTACTAAGCCTATGAATGGGGCTATCATCATCAAGCTTATTCCTATTGAATTCTTTCAGATCTTTATTGTGTTTCTTGTGTTAGGAGGGCTAGGGTTAGATTCGGGATTGGGAATTCTAGTGAAAGTCACAGAAATAGAACAAACAGAATGGACTTCCAATCTCTAGTCCGTGTGTAGATCTCTGCAGACACAATCTAATACTTCTCTGCTACACAAAGGCATCAGTGGATGGACTTGTTGACTTCTAACAAGAAGCCCCTGCCGCAGCAAGATCAATAAATAAACACGACAAGACGGTCTCCTTGGCAACCGCCGTCAAGGATACAGAACGATTCCCGCCAGCAGCCAGAAGTCGTGCCGCCGGTGCCAGATCTCATTCATCTTCCCAGAAGAGATGGCCGCCCGCTCCTCGTTCTGCCACAGCGTATGAAGCTCTGCAGGGTGAAACGTTAGCATAACGTTGTGTCAAAGTTATAACCATGTTAAAACAACCTGTGAGATCTGCCACAGCGTGTGCAGCTCCGCAGGGGGACAATGTCAGCATAATGTTGTTTTACTGTTAAATGAACAACGTGTGTTCTGTCACAGGGTAAAGTCTGCAGGGTAAAGTCAATATAATATTCTATCAATGTTATAACAACAACCTGTGATACTGACTGAGGGTGTTCTGGATCTCTATAGGAAAAAGTCAACACAACGTTGTGTCAATGTTAAAACCCTCATGCTAAAGCAACCCATGATACTAAATCCCTGTGTGTGGAGCTCAGTGTGGGTGAATATCAACATAACATTGAATGAATGTTGAAACAACCCTTGATATAGAGTGAGTTCTGCCACAGCTCTAACACACAGTACCAGATATGACAGGGGTCATATGATAGGGGTCGTTTACCCGTGAAGCCCCCGTCAGCAATGTTGAACATGAAGCGCCGTCGCTCGGGTGGGATGATGGGGGGTTTCGGCAAGGTGTCTTTGGCAACCTCCTCCTTCGCCACTTCTTTCCCAGCATCCTTTTCACCTTTTACTTCTGTGACTAAGAAGAATACAAGCGAGTTCCTTTTGATCAGTGGATGCCATTGAATTATACCTAAGAGTGTACATATATCTATCTACCAGTGACTAGTCAGTGAGTCACTAACTAACGAACTGACTAACTAGCAGACAGGTACAGACGGATGGACGGATGTACAGACAGGTGAGGTCACTCACCTTTCATCACGTCAGAGGGTAGCTGTCTGTCCATCTTCTCCTTGTTGTCTGATGCTTCTGTGGTGACAGGGGCTCCCTCGCTCCCCTTGTCGTTCTCCTTCTCCTCCTCCTCCATCTTCTCGCCAGGTAAGAGCGTTACACTACCTGGTTTCTCATCTTTGACCGCCGACCCTTGTTTAGTTGTTCCTCCCAGTGCGCCCTCCGTACTCTCCTCTTCTCCTTTCTTCTCCTCCACTGGGGCCAGAGGGGTGTCCATCGTTTTTGTTTCTTTCCCCTCCTCTTTTGTACCACTCTCTTCCCTGTCTGTTGTTGTACTAGGGGATAATTCTTGCGGAGCTTCTTTCGTAGGGATTGGAGGCTGGGGACAAGACAAAGCATAGTGTTCAGTGACAGTCGTTGGTATAACTAACTGTATGTAGGTCAGCAAGATTCACTAAGACTGTGAACTGTGTAATTAACAGCATTCAATCTCTCACCCCTTCAGGATCTGCACTCCTGTTGCCCTCTACCGCTTTACCCCCTTCCATCTCCTTCTCTCCATCTTTCTCTGGCTCAGACGGGGCCTTACCCTCCTCCTTCTCTCCCTCCTCCTTCTCTCCGTCTTTCCCGTTCTTCTCTAGTTTCTCTGAGGGAGCAGGGGTAGCTGAACACAACACACAGGCAGAGGGTCATCCCTCACTCACACACACACATATTACACACACACATGTACACATACACACAGTTATCACGGTCAGACTTGGAGTGCCCCCTGCTGGATATGTTTGAGCTGTGCGCTTGCCTACGTGTGTGTGTGTGTGTGCATGTGTATGCATGCGTGTGTGTGTACTTTGTTCACCCACCTGGTTTGGAGGTGCAGGGGGTGTTGTCTGAGGTACAGCTGGGGTCAGGGGTGGGCGTAGCAGTCTTCATGGTCCCTCCAGGGGAGGAGGCTCTGGAGGAGGAAGACACACTGACCTCTGGCCTCAGAGCCTCAGGCTTCATCTCTGGCTTCAGCTCTGGGAGACTCCACCGCCCGTTGATGTGCTCAAACTCCTGGATCTGAGGAGAAAGGAGGGGAGGGTTCAGAGACAGGACCAAGCAGCTGTCAATCATTGTTAACTGGCAATAAAGTATTCTATTCTGTACTGTCCTATACTGTTATTTTCTGTACTGTTCTGTTCTAATTCTACTCTAGCCAACAGTCTCTTTCCCTGGGAAAAATGGGCTCTAATTTCTGTGGTTTTTCATTGATGTATCTTTATGTCATGAGGAAATCACAGCCTGGGAAAATCTTAGTGGAGAGGAAAGAGGTCAAATGACTGTAAAATATCTCTATTTACTCATATGATTTCCTTTGTTAGATTCTGGTCTGAATGGGTGACTGTGCTAAAAAAAAAAAAACAGTTGCTATTGGTTTAAATGTAACTAGCTAGCCTGTTAGCTTAGCATTGTGGTTGCTAGGATAGACTTTGACCCCTGACCTTCTTCTTGACCAAGGACATGACACCGATGCGGGTCAGCACGGGCTGACGGCACAGGCCCTCCCTCGGCACGCCGTCGGCGAACGTCTCGGCGCCGTCGGCCACGGGCTCACACAGGTGACGCATGAACAGAGACACATACGCCCTGAAGAGAAGTGAGGGAGAGAGAGGAACCAGGCAGAGAGAGGCAGTAGGAGAGCAGAAAAGGGGGAGGGGGGAAGAGAGAAAAATGTTTCGAAAAACAGCAAACAAAGAGGGACCAGCAACTACAATGTAGTGTGAAGATCTCAGTGTAAGCTCATACTGTAGCCGGTGACGCAAACAATCACAGTTCCTCTCCACTCACTTGAACTCCTTCTCGCTCTTGCCCCTCAGGTCTCTGACCAGCCACTGGCAGGAGAAGGCGTCCTGGGCGGGCATGCCCCAACGCATCACCGCGTTTAGGAAGGCCTTCCGCTGGCGCGTGTTGAAGCCCAACACCTAGAGGGTTAGAGGGGACATAAGGACGTTCTAACACATTCACAACCCATACACGTTGCATTCATATGCAGTTCATAAGCCATGAGATGGGGGACGGCGAGAGAGTGGTGCCCAGGTGAAAGGTACTTCATAAGGACTTCATAACCCATACACAGCAGAACAGAAGGTTATTTTGTCTAACCTCCAGGTTGCCGGCCACTCTGGCCAACAGGGGGGGCAACGGTTTGTCTCTCTCGTTCCTCATCTGGCGGCGGGACTGTCTGCGAGAACCTGGAGCGAGAGAGAGGATTCAGGTAGAGCGAGAGAGAGAGAGAGAGAGAGAATGAGAGTGTGAGAGAGAGAGAGAGAGAATGAGAGTGAGAGAGAGAATGAGAGTGAGAGAGAGAGAGAGAGAGAGAGAGAGAGAGAGAGAGAGAGAGAGAGAGAGAGAGAGAGAGAGAGAGAGAGAGAGAGAGAGAGAGAGAATGAGAGAGAGAGAGAGGAGGAGGAGAAGTCAGGAGAGTGGCTGGTAACCAGCGTAGTACTTACGGTACCAGTTGACTTGGACTGAAATAGGTTTGGATGCCGGTACTGTTTATACAGAATTTAGGTGCAGTAGCGCCACAATACTTTGGAGCTAATATTCTATAAGAAGAACAGGAGCTCAAGCAGTAGAACATTTGAGGTGCCAGTAGTCAGCTCCGCTGGGCTGCTGCACAAGTCAAGCACGGGTACTAGTAAAGCA
Source organism: Oncorhynchus kisutch (assembly GCF_002021735.2). Taxonomy (NCBI): domain Eukaryota; kingdom Metazoa; phylum Chordata; class Actinopteri; order Salmoniformes; family Salmonidae; genus Oncorhynchus; species Oncorhynchus kisutch. Next base: position 27,769,147 of record NC_034182.2, read on the forward strand.
GACATAATATCAATCTAGTCTCTCCTTTAAAATCTAAACACTAAATGTGAGAATAAAATAACCTATCACAACAGATTCAACAGAGAAGGCTTCATTCCAAATGTGTTGTGCCTTGTGTACTTTGGCCTACCTTCTGGTCTCTCGTCGAAGTCTTCATCCTCCTCCTCGGAGCCCACAGAGTACTCGGACTGGTTATCTGAAATACCAGTATGCCAGTCTGAAACAGCACATGGTGTACCGTCAACAGGCTAGGCCCAGTATCCCCATGCAGCTACTACTAGCAATACTTTAACAAAGCTTCAGCATTACTTTAGCATTACCTAACGTATTGCACAAAGACCGTGTATGAAAACATCTAAATCTAACAAAGAGCACAACATCCTTTTATCAACCATGAATGAACCAATACACGGACCTGACACAAAGTCTATCAACAACAAAAAGTTATTCAGAATGCCCCAGTTTGCCATAGTGATGCACCTACACCCATCTCCGTGACAACCACGACTGACGGTTCCCAACTACCTACCTTGGTCCTCCTGTGCTGCGTCGTTGTAGTTGACAGGCTTGCGGTTCCTCTTGCCCTTGCCCAGTTTACTAGCCAGGTCCTCCTGTTGTTGCTCATAGTGATGTCTCAGCAGCTTCTCCCAGTATTCTGGGTCCACACACTCCTCCTGCTTAATGATCTCACGCTCCACCTCCTCAATCTGGACACACACATGCAAGAACATGGAAGAACAGTTTACACATAACCAATGTGATATAATCTACTTACAAACTCTTCTATAGTTCAATGGAAAGTGTTAACGGCTTAGATTAGCATAAGAGGAACAAAAATACACCAACGTGCCATATAATATTTCTGTATACATGCAAGCGTACAAAAAGTTGTAATCTGAAACAGCAATGTTATCACTTCTCTCTCTCTATCCCGCTCTCTCCCTCCCTCCCTCTCTCACCTTATCCTCCTCTCGGACCATGTATCGGGCCACTTTGAAGGAGCTCAGGTATTCGTTCATGTTCTGCATGTCCGTGTCATCCGTAGCGTCCTGGCTCCGGTCCAGCAACCTCTCGATGGCCGAGCTGTCGTAGTGGATCACACTGCCCTCATCGTCCCTGTTGTCTCCCGCTGGACACCGTAGGGGAGAGAGGGTGGACATACGTGGTGGTGAGAGGACTTTGGGGGAATAGGAAACGGTGATGAAACAAGGATGAAGATGTGACTAAAATCATTCCATATACAGATGTATGTAACAACCCCAAAAAAGAAAGTGTAGTCACTAAAGAACCCCTCATATTAAGTCCCTAAAGAACCCCTAATATTAAGTCCCTAAAGCACCCTCATATTAAGTCCCTAAAGAACCTCTCATATTAAGTCCCTAAAGAACCCCTCATATTAAGTCCCTAAAGAACCCCTCATATTAAGTCCCTAAAGAACCCCTCATATAAAGTCCCTAAAGAACCCCTCATATTAAGTCCCTAAAGAATCTCTCATATTAGGTCCCTGCAGAACCCCTCATATTAAGTCCCTAAAGAATCTCTCATATTAAGTCCCTATAGAATCTCTCATATTAAGTCCCTACAGAACCCCTCATATTAAGTCCCTAAAGCACCCTCATATTAAGTACCTAAAGAACCCCTCATATTAAGTACCTAAAGAACCCCTCATATTAAGCTCTCGGCCTCCTATCCTCGCATTTAATATCACTCCATCCTCCTCCTGCTATTGCTATCCTTCCCCCTTTCTCCTATCCTCCCTCCATCCTCCTCCTGCTATTGCTATCCTTCCCCCTTTCTCCTATCCTCCCTCCATCCTCCTCCTGCTATTGCTATCCTTCCCCCTTTCTCCTATCCTCCCTCCATCCCACATCAACAGGTGCCACAAAATGCTTGACAATAACTCACATTCAATCTCGTCCTTGAACAGCTCCTCGGTGCCAAACTTGAGGATGTCGTCCAGCTCCTGTTTGGACATGGATCCAGCCTTGGAGCCCAGGCCGGGCCGTACCACGAGGTGGGTCAACATCATCTTCCTCTTGGCCACCTGGGTGATGCGCTCCTCCACACTGGCACGGGTCACGAAGCGGTATATCATCACCTTGTTGGCCTGCCCGATGCGGTGGGCGCGACTGAACGCCTGTGGGGGAGGGAGGGTAGAGGGGGAGGGAGGAGTGAGACAGCAGGGTGGGACAAGGGAGATTGAAAGAAGTAGAAGGGGTGAGACAGAGAGGGGTAGAGAAGAGATAAGACGAAAAAAGAAAACGGAAAAAACAAAATATGGCGTTAAAAAAACATACAAGTTTTTCAAAATATTTGTATTATTTCTTATTGTTGTCGCATTGTCGAGAGGGAACCTGCAAGTACATGTGTATCCTGTGCATATGACAAATAAACATGGCTTGATTTGATACAAGAATGCTGTCAAGACTTGTTTCCATTGATGCAAATGTAGATTAATGACAGATCTGAGTGCATTGTGGGCTATAGAATGGCAGTGAATGGCAGACATTCTACCTGGATGTCATTGTGGGGGTTCCAGTCTGAGTCGAAGATGAAGACGGTATCAGCTGTAGCCAGGTTAATACCCAAACCCCCTGCCCTGGTGGACAGCAGGAAACAGAACTGAGGCGCACCAGGAGCTGAGAGAGATAGAGGGAGGGTGGACTTGTATTACACACACCCAAATCTCACCAAAAACTAAAAAGGCCCCTTTCATCTATAGGGGTGGCTTTTGTTTCTAGAGCCCTTAGACTATGAGTGTCTCCCTCACCATTGAACCGGTCTATGGCCTCCTGTCTCAGAGCCCCTGTGACTCCTCCGTCGATCCTCTCGTACTTATAACCCTCAAAGTCCAGGAAGTCCTCCAACAGGTCCAACATCTTAGTCATCTACCAGAGAGGGAGGAGAGAGGGAAGAGAGACAGGGAGGAGAGAGAGAGAACAGCGAAATGGTTATGGAAGTGCTAACAGTGCCCGTGTGTGTGTGTGTGTGTGTGTGTGTGTGTGTGTGTGTGTGTGTGTGTGTGTGTGTGTGTGTGTGTGTGTGTGTGTGTGTGTGTGTGTGTGTGTGTGTGTGTGTGTGTGTGTGTGTGTGTGTGTGTGTGTGTGTGTGTGTGTGCATACCAACCTGTGAGAAGACGAGCACGCGGTGACCTTGGTCCTTCAGTTTTCTCATCATCTTTTGCAGAAGAGTCAGTTTCCCAGAAGCCTTTGTGAGGTCTGTGCCCTCGTACGCTCCGCTTGCAGTCTTACGGGCTTCCTAATACCACGGTAAAGACAACACACCGTGTCCATGTGATGACATATACACAGATATAGCTTCTTTACTGAACTTGCTTATTTTAAATCACCGGACAAGGTCATCTGATAAATAACTTAAAGAATATAAACTTTTTATATTTCATAAACATCTATGTTTGGACATATTTACATTCATGCATATTGCTAGATATCCCCCCTGGACTCTAATAGGCTGGATATATTTGTAGCTATAATACTCAAATCTACCAGAAGGTGTCACTGTACTGCAATTCAGAGGTGAATTACAGTCTTACAGTGGAAAATGTTGATACAGTATTCCTGTAACATAAATGACTATAAATAATTATGACGATAGTTACCATGGAGGCGACAGGGAAGAGGTAGGGGTGGTTGGCACACTTCTTCAGGTCCATCATGATGTTGAGTAGAGACACCTGGTTACCTCCTCCTTTCGAGTTCAGAGCCTCAAAGTTCCTCGTCAGAATCAACTTGTAGTATTTCCTGTTAAAAATACATCAATTGAGACGGGCACAGTTAGAGTGTGATTGTTTTTATGATTAACTAGTCAAATACTCCCTCTCTCTGTCTATTTCCATCTCTCCATCTACCACACTATTCACCTTCCCTCCCCTCTTCTTTCCGCTCTTCCCTCACTCTTTCATGACCTTTCTTTCATCACTACCTCTCTCTATTCCTGCCCTCCCTCCCTCCATGCATCATTACCTCTCTCTTTTCCTGTCCGCTCATCCTTCCTTACCCCTTCCCTTCCTTCCCTCCCTCCCTAACCTCCCTCCCTCCCTACAACCCTTACTTCTGCATGGGGCTGAGTTCCACTCGTACGATGAGCTCTGTCTTGGCCGGCATGTTCTTGAAGACGTCAGCCTTCAGCCTCCTCAACATGTGTGGGCCCAGCAGGTCATGTAGCTTCTGGATCTGGTCCTCCTTGGAGATGTCGGCAAACTCCTCCAGGAACCCCTCCAGGTTACTACAGAGAGAGGGTGGCGAGGGGGGAGGGAGGGATGGAGAGCGAGCGAGAGAGAAAGGGGCCATTTTGGTTGAAAACATGTAAGTAGAGGTAGAGATGTGTGACTGGTTATGTCTGTTAGCCAGTTTCCTCGAGTGTGCGCGTCTATACATACAGCACGTCCAAGTGTGTATCAGTCTATACGTGGTATGTGTACGTGGTTCTATGTGTGAATATGTGCGCGTGAGGCTGGCCCTACTTGAAGCGGTTGGGAGTGAGGAAGTTGAGCAGGTGGAACAGCTCCTCCAGGTTGTTCTGGAGAGGAGTACCAGTCAGCAGCAGCTTGTGGTCAATCTTATAGTCATTCAGACGTCTGAAGAACTGACCAGGGAGAGGAGAGAAATCGCAGGCAATAATTCATTGATTGATTGGACTTTTATTGTCTTTGAAGAGGAAATTCAGTAAGGTTCTATACAGTGCACACACATACACACACACACACTCACACACACAAACAGAGGGAGCCAACCTTGCTCTGATTGTTCTTGAGGCGATGGGCTTCGTCCACCACTAGACAGGCCCAGTCTATAGACTTCAGGGAGGTCTGGTCTATCGTCACCAGCTCATAGGAGGTCAACAGGACATGGAACTTTATTGGGGCTTCTCTCTGGAGAAGAGAGAAAGAGAGGGAGGGAGATCGAGAGGGGTATGTGGTGTGGGGGGGGGGTTGTATTGGGAGAGAAGTGGAAGGAGGAGGGGGGAAGGAGATGCTGAGATTAGTCGAGGTCGTAATAAAACAATACACAGATTGCAGCTTTCTCTCATCTCTTTTCTATCTCTCATCTCTTTTGTCGTTCCTCTCCTCCCTCCCTCCGTCCCCTCCTTCCTCACCCTCAGTTTGAAGGCTTTCTTCCCTCCCCTAATGGCCGTGTCGTCAAAGGTCAGCTCGTTCTCTCTGATGATTGCTCTGCTGTCCTTGTCCCCTGTGTAGGTCACCACGTAGAAGTCCGGGGCCCACATCTCAAACTCTCTCTCCCAGTTAATGATGGTGGAGAGGGGGGCACTCACCAGGAACGGGCCACGGGTGTGGCCCTTTGTGGGGGGAAGGAAAGAGAAGAGATGGACCATATTTCCAATGGTGATAGAGCTGAATATGTTAAGGAATTTGCATTGCAATTTACATTTAAGTCATTCTTATCCAGAGTGACTTACAGTAGTGAGTGCAAATATTTTCATAACTTCTTTGTACTGGTCCCCCCATGGGAATCGAAACCACAACCCTGGCATTGCAAGTGCCATGCTCTACAAACTGAGCCACACAGGACTAAAATCCCTAACAAGAAGAAGGGACTAGAAGCACTGGCAATACCAAATACAGGTGTACATAGTACACAGAGCCACCTGACAGTGGTGTCCTACCTCTTTAAAGAGTGAGTAGAGGAAGACAATGGTCTGGATAGTCTTGCCCAGCCCCATCTCGTCTGCCAGGATGGTGTCAGTGCCCTGTGCCCAGCTGAAACGCAGCCAGTTGAGCCCCTCCAGCTGGTACAGGTGCAGGGTGCCCCCCGTCGCTGTCACAAAGTCTGGCTGCTCCTCGTACTTTATCGTAGGCTGGAAGATAAATACAAGGAATGAGTAGGCTGGATATTGATGTAAGGGGGAAAAAATGAGACCAACATAATTGGCATACAAGTAAAGAAGGATAGTAGAGTTTTGACTTGGAAGTGTTCGTTGATTGGCTACCAGAATGACGACCAATAGATGTGGCTGTTACAGAGTAAGTGAGCTAATCAGAACTCACGTCGTTGACAGGTGATCTGTGTGGGTCTTCGCTCTCCTCCATCCTCATGCTCCTCATCCTCCTCGGCATGTCTGGGGCCTCCTTCATCACCTCATCCCTGAATCAATCAATCAACCTATCAAATCCAGTGTCCTTGAGCCATATACAATAGCCTACAGAATTGGGCAAACTTGGTTTGAGACAGTTTGAATGTTTTAGTGTTTGGTGCCAACATGGATGCCAGTTGGCCAGTACAGTAGTCTAGTACCTGTGTGCCCAGTAGTTGGCCTTGTGGATGACAAACTCTGGCATTTCCAGATTGTCTCTCTCCCATGTGCACTGGTCGTAGGTCAGGTCTCTCCACTTGACCAGGTAGTGGTATATCCCCTTCTTGTCCACACTGGGAAAAACACACACATTACGGCCTCAACTGCAGACACACCAATCAATAAACTAGCAAACGCAGGCACACACACACACCGCCCCCCCTCACACACACGTACCTGTGGTTGATGATGCGGTGGACCATCATCCATTCAGGCTTGATGCCGTATTTATAGAACTTGTCATCCAGGGCAGCATAGTCGGGGTCTTTCAGCCTCCTCTTCTCACTCTTAACACTCTCCTCCTCTCCCCCCGACCCATAGTCCAGACTGGGAGGCTCGTCCATATCTGTCTTCCTCTGGTAGTTACGGAACATTACCGAGTGGAAGATCTCCAGCTAGACGGATGGAGGGATGAAAAAGAGGAGAGGAATAGAGAGAATTTGTTCAATGAAAACAAGGAAGGCAAGAAATACAGGTGGTAGACACACTTGCATGCCAAGCGTTTCAGCTGTTCATATTATCTCATCAGCCTCTTCTCCAACTGTTTCACTCTCTTTCTCTCTCACACACACACACACACACACACACACACACACACACACACACACACACACACACACACACACACACACACACACACACACACACACACACACACACACACACACACACACCTGTAGTTCAGTGATCCAGGTACAGTGCCAGTAGGACTGTCCGGCCAGCTTGACAAAGAACTCTCTCTCGGCCCTGCCCTTCATGGGGGGTGGCGGCGGAGCATCAGGGGGGGAATCGGGGGCGGGGGGCACGGGTACAGGATCGGGGGGCTCACCCCATCGCCAGTGGAGGATCCTCTGTACCCTGCCTTTGATGGCAGGACACTGGGGGAAGAAGACGAAAATGAAGAATAGAATCAAAGCGCTCCACACAAAGTAGAAACAAACAAACATGACTTACAGTGCAGCGCGGACACAGCCACTCTCCGTTGGGGATCTCAGGCAGGGGCGGGTTGAGACAGTGGATGTGGTAGGAGGAGGGACAGGTGTCGCAGCATAATAGTTCCCCCCCATCCTTACAGACCCTGCAGAACTCCATGTGCTCATCCTCCTCTTCCTCCAGTCCTACCAGCAGTCCAACCCCAGGTAGTTCTGGTACCACCATGTCCTCACTCTCCTCCTCAAACTCCTCAAAGTCCTCATCCTTCGCTTCCCACTGGATCCCCTCTTTCTCCTGCAGGAGAGGAGAAGAGGAGAGGAGAAGGAGATGAGAGGAGAATAAGACCATGGAGAATGAATAGGTGGAGGAGCACTTAAAGGAATAGTGTGTATATGGTGCGAAATGGTCATATATTATTCCATACAATAATATAAATCAACCGTAGACGTGATGATTACAACCAATTTTGAGCATTACAGTAACTCACACAATGGGGGCAGCTCCACTTGCCCTCGGGGGCCTTCTCCAGCTCAGGCTCCAGACAGACCAGGTGGTAGGCTCTGGGACAGGTATCACACAGAATAATCTCCCCTCCCTGCTGGCAGACCTCACAGTAGTCCTGATGGTCTGTCTCATAACCATCCACCTCCACATCACCCTCACCCAGCACTGACAGAGAGAGGGGTGGGGGAGAAAATTAGGGAGTATAACAATGTGAGGGAGATAGAGGGAGAGATGTTGTGGAGAAAGAGAGACCATAGAGAGAGAGAAAGATGGAGAAAAAGATAAGCGGGAGAGAGACGCAAGGTACACTCTTAGAAAAAACGGTTCCAAAAGTGTTCTTCGGCTGTCCCCATAGGAGAACCCTTTTTGGTTCCAGGTAGAACTCAAAAGGGTTCGACCTGGAACCAAAAAGGGTTATTCAAAGGGTTCTCCTATAGGGACAGACAAAGAACCCTTTTAGGTTCTAGAGATGAGGCAGAGAGAGACAGACCCGGGAGAGAGAGGACGAGAGACAGAGAGAGAGAGAGAGAGAGAGAGAGAGAGAAGAGAGGGAAAGAGATAGAGGGAGTGAGAAAAAGAAACAGGGAGAGATTGGGAGACACTAGATTAGAATAGAGAGTTGACTTTTTCTAAGGAACATTTAGTTTACTTTTCTTCTTCTTCTTGGCAGGCCGTCCTCTTTTGTTCTTCTTGACGCGGGGCGAGCTGTCGGAGCGGACCGAGGAGCTGTGGACACTGGAGTCCTCCTGCTCCGAATCTTCCTCCTCAACATCATCCCCACTCTGAGAGGAAGGGAGGAAGGGAGGGAGGGAGAGAGCGAGATAGAGAAGCACAGTCAAATCTGTCGACTCTCACACACCTGCATGCTCCCACAGACAGTAGCCCACACAGCACATCTATACATCCATATACATTACATAGCATAGTGAAACTCACAGAGCTGCTCTTCTTCCTCTTGTTGCCTAGAGGCCCTAGTTTGATGCGTATGGGAGCCATCTTCTTGGCCTTCGCTGCTGCTGCCGCCGCTACTGCTGCTGCTGCAGCCGCTGCCACCGCCTTCTTCCTCTCAGCCAGAACACGAGGACTCTTACTGCGACTCTTCTTATATCCAGGGCCTGAAAAACAGTGAGAGGACCGGGGCAATTGGTTAGGACCAAACCCATTCCAATTCAAACCCTGCTACTGTACACATACTATGACAATAGACTCCTCCACCCTCCTCTTTTTCTAACCTTTGCCCTCTTTGGTCTTGGCCTTGCGGAGCGGGGGCGGCAGCTGGGGGGCCAGCCGGGGGGTTTGGGGCTGCTTCCGGGGCGGTGGGGGCTCCGGGGATGGGGAAGCGGTTGATGCAGAGACCTGCTCGGCGACGGCAATGGCGGCGGCTGCGGCTGCAGCTGCCACGGCCGCAGCACCTGAACCCTTGAAGGGGTTGTTGGAACTGAACTCCCTCCACTTGACCCCCAGGATGGTCATCATCTTGGACATGGGGATCTTAGGGTTCTTCTTGGCGATCATGGGCCTGCGAGGGGCAAAGAGGAAGATGAGGAAGAAGAGGAGTAGGGGGAGAGGGGAAGCTAAATGAGTACGTCAGGAATCTAATCTCAATCAATAACTCAGTAAATTGTCCCCTTTGACTGAGAACGAGGCGCAATAAGCTACATGTTTCTAAGCTAAACATTCTGCCACCGGCCCTGTCTGATTTCAAGTTAAATAGAGTCAGCTGCGTGACATCTCCACAGTACCTCATAGACTGGCTAAAGGCTTTGTAGTTGGTGAGTGTGCGGTAGTCATCTTCAGTGAAGGTATGATCCACATCCTCCAGACCCCAGTCTTTAGCCAGCTGGGCCGACGTCTTCTGTTCTATTGGCTGGTGGAAAGAAACAACCAATCAGAGCGCTAGACTTGAGCCATCAGAGTGAGGCCAAGTAGAAGCAAAACAATGACAACACTTTTTTTTGTTGTGTCCTTACCTTTATGGTCTCCTCTTGCGTGCTGTCCCCATTGTCTTTTTTCATCTTTTGTTTTTTTCTCTCCTTCTTCTCCTTGTGTTTCTTCTTCTTCTTTTTCTCACAAGCGAAGATGCTGGCTGCACTGTCAGAGTTCTCTCCATAGTCTCTCTCTCTCTCCGAGTCCCTCTCTACATCACTGTCCTGAGAGGGGATAGGAGAAGAGGGGAGACAGGGAAAGAGAGAAAGAAAGAGAGAGAGAACATAAAAGGGGGGGTCAATGAAAATAGAATGAAGTGTGATCAGAAAGTATGGCTATAGATGGAGTGATATGGTCATGTCCGAGAAGCTTACAATCTTTTTCCGTTTTTTAGCTTTGGAGAGTTTTCCTTCTTTCTCTTTCTCCTTCTTCTTTGTCTCCTTCTTCTTCTTGGGCCCTCGTTTCTTCCTCCCTAGACTGTCCCTGTCCAATGCCCCCCCTTCTTCCTCTACGGCAGGTTGAAGAGAGGAGATGTGGATGAAAAGAAAGAGAGCGAGTTGTGACTAAATCATATTGACTATAATCCTCTTTGAAGGCTTTGAATCGTCAATCTAATCTCTTCTGAACACAATTAAGCACAAGAGAAGCATCGCACCATCCCGCTGTGATGTGTGCATTGACACCACATGTGTCAAATGGGAGGGACTAGTGTCTTAACATGACTTTCTACCTTGACTGAATTCTGACAAATGTTCAATTAGTTCCAGTCAGTGTGTTTGACAGATAAGGTTATTTGACAGCTGCTTGGTATTAGTTCAATGAAAAGCAAAGCCATAACTGGCTACATTGACATTATATGTCAATGAGTGTTGTATAGCACACAATAATAGTATTCGTGGTGGTATTTTAAAACTGAGGCTGTCATATAAGAAATGTATAAACCATAGCATTATACTGTATTTGTCCTGCAATAAACAAATGGGGAAATAGAAACCAATCAAACATGTCATAGCTTTATTTCGAAGACAACACCACCTAACGTTTTGAGGATTAGTCTTTCAACCCTTTATTCAAGTTTTTCACTGGGCAAAGAGACGGTAGCCTTTTTGAGAGTGAGAGAAAGATAATCCTATGTATTGTCAGGAGGGTGGAGAAAAGGGGAACAAATCACCAAGAACTATCGCTTACGGCCACCATGTACATCGTATAAATTAGTTCGTTTTTATTCGTTTTTATTGTTTGTCTTTGTTGGGCGCCTACAGTAGGGTTTACAACCCGCAGCGCGCGCCCAAACAAAGTCTGCTGCAGAGTGCAGCCAGAGGCGGCAGCAGCACGCACGCGGGGCTCGGTGATTCTAAGGCCGCAAGCCAGTCTGTCTATATCTGATGAACTGAACCGGAGAGAAGAGGCGAAGAGAGAGGGATAACTAGGCCCAAAATCTGTCTTCTCCAGCAGGTGGCGGTTTTGCGGTTTTTTCGCTCACCAAAGCGAGGAGTTTTGTATGGAGATCAATGAGAGTGTCGAATTTGGTTAAAACAAATATGTAAAGGCTTATTTGTTACTTGTGGCTTATTTGATCGAATAGAAGGTTCGTAATGCTTAGGTTACTACTAGTGTACTGATATAAGTAGCACATGTGACATACCGGGAACTTTGAGAAAAAAAACACTTTATATCGGAGTTGTGCCTGTTGTTCGCAGGCGTATCTGCCCTCTCATTGGCTAAAATGGTCCCACCTGCTCTTGCCTCCTCCCGACTGCCTTCCATTTTATTTACATGTATTTTTATTGTTAGAGCGGCCACTTGAGTATCTAGTCAAAATAATGTGGAGTCTGTGGCTGAAACAACTCCCTACCCCAGGCTACTTCCCGTTAACTCCAAAACATGAGTCCTGACCACAAGAGCGACAACCGCTGGCGGAGGTCGCTGGGGGTTGGCAACGGCGGGAAGCGCACTAATTGATTCGCGCGCTTGTCCGTCTCGAGACGAGCAATTGAGTGATTCTAAATGGGCCCTTGTTGAATATCCCAAAATCATGATATGCAATAGCCTATCGAATGCTACTATTGAATAGGCTACATGCACATGCATTATATTTAATTAGGCTAATTCAAATTAACTGTAAAATAATGCAAGCATGTTACTAGGTTTTCAGGAACCAGGTAGGCCTGATCATAGTCCCTCAAAAATAAACTTATTTGGAGAAATAAAAACTGTTTTGCACATTACATTGTTGTAGGCAAGTCCTTTCTTTCATGTGGCAATATTGATTATGTTTATTACATGCCTACTTGTTAAATATGTGTTAGCCTGCTATGACAACGAAAAGAGAGGGAAAACAAAGGCCCTGTAGTCGAGACATAACGGTTCTATTCATAACTTGAGTAGAGTGTCAGTGTCCTATCATGAACCGTCCCTGTCAGTGTGGAGACAGTCAGGGGGTAGGGTCAAGTTTATTTACACGCTGTCATACCAGCACTCACTCCATCATCCGGTTTTAACGCTTACGCCTTACACATCATTATTCTAAAGATCACTATCAGAAAGCGTATTGCTGGGGAGTCCATGTTTTCTAACAGTGATGTCGTGAGCTTTACCCTTCACGTCGACCTATTCATATTGAGATATGATATATATTGATGAATGTGGCACCATTCTACGGATGAAAAGAAAGTCGAGGATCAACTTTGTTAATTGTAGTCAATGTATATGGGATAAAACGAAAAGAGCATTCTCAAGTTGGTTTAGAAGTTGGAATCCTCAACTCTTTCTATTTCAAAGCTGCGCTATCCTCTGGAGCAAATGGGGCGCAACTAATTATATTGTAGCAAAAGATAACTATTGAGATGAGCGGCACAATGTGTCCTGTCTTACTTTTTTCACAATTTGGATGTGTTTCTATTTTGTGTGCGCGCTCCCGAGTCTTTCGCCAGTGTCTGTCTCCTGTAGCCTACTATAGCCTACCTGGCGCGGCTAGTGTTGCAGTTTCTCGAGGCGCCGCCGGCGAGTTTATGTCGCTTGCGTTCTCGTCTAGATCTCCGTCGTCCTCTTCTTCATCAAAATCTCCTCCTTTGGAATTAACCAACATGCCCTTGTATTCCTCACAGGACCGGAGAGGAGAGGACATTATATTCCTGTCATCGGCTCCGTACTCGAAATCAGAAATCCTCCGGAATTATGATATTTATTTAATATTCAAATCGACTCCAGAAAAAAAGTGGGGGGCGTTTTGGAATATTTTACACTACAACGCAAGGAAACAAAGATGGCCGCCCTTATATTTATTTTTTAACAACCCCCCCAATAAGAAAAATCCCCTTACATAAAAAATGGCTGACTATATTATTGCAGAACGCCCCCCCACCACCCCTCCTCCTTTCTCTCTCTCTCTCTCTCTCTGCCTGTCTCTCCCTCTCTCCGCGCACCCCTCCCTCCTCAAAAACATTCACATTGTTACAAGAAAGGGGGTGTATGACTGCTTGTATAAATTGTTACTTGTTTGTCCCCCCCCCCCCAAAAAAAAAAAAAATCAGAGACGAAGGCAGACTTGCCTGGTAACTGTGCCTCAAGATCACACGAAACAACGCTCCCTTTCTGAACTGCAGAACACGACACAAATCTATGAAATATTCTTAAAGGCCCCCACCGTAGTATAAAATTATACGTGTGTGTGAGAGAGCGAGAGAGTGAGTCGGGGAGGGAGCTTGAAAGCGTGTGCGTGTGTGTGTGTGTGGGGCGGGGGGTTGGAAAAATCTGCCGCAGCCATGCCCAGACTTTACATCAGATTGGATTGCTTAAAAATTAACCACTTATGGTGGGGATAAAAAAACAATGCAATATGCAGACTATCATTTTTTTCAACTGGAAATGATTTCGGATTAAAATATAAATAGAATAAATTATTTTCAAGATGGTGAACACAGAGAAATGAAAGAGGACACATTTTTAACGCATCTTGTACTGTTTCACTACAGTCCCTCTGATCTGGGTGGCAGTAAGGCAATGTGAACTCTAGTGGTCAGACTGCCTTGTCTCCCCTTTAGGCAGTTCAGTTTTGATTAAGGGGTCTACGATGAAACATACTGTACATACAATCCCTTCAGGAAGTATTCACACCCCTTGACCTTTTCCACACTTTGTTGTTGCAGTCTGAATTTAAAATGGATAACATTTAGATGTAGTTTTACTAGCCTACACAATAACTCATAATGTCAAATGTTTTGAGATACAGGCGTCCTTCCTAACTCAGTTGCCCGAGAGGAAGGAAACCGCTCAGAAATTTCACCATCAGGCCAATGGTGACTTTAAAACAGTTACAGAGTTTAATGGCTGTGATAGGAGAAAACTGAGGATGATCAACAACATTGTAGTTACTCCACAATACTAATCTAATTGACACAGTGAAAAGAAGGAAGCCTGTACCGAATTAAAAATATGACATAACATGCATCCTGTTTGCAACAAGGCACTAGAGTAATACTGCAAACTATGTGGCAAAACGAAATTGAATGGTCCTGAGTGGCCTAGTTACAGTTTTGAATTAGATCTTCTTGAAAATCAATGCAAGGCTTGAAAATGCCTGTCTAGCAATGATCAACAAACAACTTGACAGAGCTTGAAGAAAGGTTTAAAGAATAATGTGCAAATATTATACAATCCAGGTGTGCAAAGCTCTTCTTAGACAAACAGACTCGCAGCTGTCATCGCTGCCAAAAGGTGATTCTAACATGTATTGACTCAGGAGTGTGAATACATATGCAAATGAGATATTTTTGTATTTTATTTTCAATACATTTTTACACATTTCTAAAAAATATATTTTTACTTCGTCATTATGGGCTATTGTGTGTAGATTGGTGAAAAACACATCAATTTAATAAAAATGTAATTCAGGCTGTAACACAACAAAATGTGGAATAAGTCAAGGGGTACAGTATGAATACTTTCTGAAGGCACTGTATGCACATTTTACAGTAAAAAATGTGTGTGTGTGTATAATTGTGAATTGTGGTGAGTAAACTAGACATTGATAACAATGACACGTCACTGATTTAAAGAAATATGTGTAACATGACTTTTCACAACTGACTAAAACTGCTACTGTTACAGTAGAGTTGGTTTCCTGCACATTCTGTAGTACAGGAAATTAAAACTTAGCAGAGCCACAAAGGAGCTGTTGAGAGGAAGTAGCCTACTACTATTAAATATCACATAAATGATTACCATGGTTACCATGCAGTTTTATGTACAGTTTTGGCAGACTATTGTTAATTTATTAATGTATGTTGGCCTATTGTAGATGCAAGAAGGTTTGAAGGAATGACAAAAGGAAGACATTGGGATAGAATGGCAAGGAAAGGATGTTGATTTTGAGGTTATGAGTTCTAGTCCTTTACAGGCTCAAATTCCCTCTAATAAAATGTTCATAACAATATCACAATATAAAAAAATAAAGGCCCTGTACTTTGTAAGTCAACTTTTTAATAGATTGCTCATATTGCTCATCACCATTTTCTGACATCCTTACATATGAGGTCAAAGTTCAGTGGGATTGATGTTGAGTAGAGACCGATGGACTGGGAGAAGAGGTCGCGGTCCATGCGTCCACTGTAGAAGTCCTCATCCTTGTCGAGGATACCGTTCTCCTCCAGTGTCCGACTAATGTCCCGGGTTGACGCAGTTGTGCTTCCAGGTGGAGCTGGCGGCGTCGGAACTGTTGAGAAGTTACCGCTGGGGAATCTCATTCAAGGTCTCCTCAGAACACACTTGGGAACAGAGAGGAGAGAGAGAGAGAGAGAGAGAGAGAGAGGAGGGATTTGCTGTTTTAGACCTTATTTTACTTTTCCAACCCATGTACAGTGGTTATTGACTGTAGCTGAAATCAGTTGCAGCAGTTTTAGATTAAGAAACTACAGTCAGTATACCAAACATTAGGAACACCTTCTGAAAATTGAGTTGCACCTCCCTTTTCCCTCAGAACAGACTAAATTCGTCGGGGCATGGACTCTACAAGGTGTTGAAAGAGTTCCACAAGGTGACTCCAATGCTACTCACATTTGTGTCAAGTTGGCTGGATGTCCTTTGGACGGTAGAACTTTCTTGATACACACAGGAAACTGTCAAGCATGAAAAACCCAGCAGCGGTGCAGTTCTTGACACAAACCGGTGCGCCTGGCACCTACTACCATACCCCGTTCAAAGGCACTTAAATATTTTGTCTTGCCCATTCACCCTCTGAATGGAATACATACACAATCCATGTCTCAATTGTCTCAAGGCGTAAAAATCCTTCTTTAGCCTATCTCCTCCCCTTCATCTACACAGATTGAAGTGGATTTAACAAGTGACATCAATAAAGGATCCAGCATTCAGCTGGATTTACCTGGTCAGTCTATTTAATGGAAAGAGCAGGTGTTCTGTTTTAATGTTTTGCATACTCAGTGTATAGGTTATATTTATGATACAGTATATAAATAGTCATTGTAATTTTTTATTTTACCTTAATTTAACTAGGCAAGTCAGTTAAGAAAAAATAATTATTTACAATGACGGCCAAGGAACAGTGGGTTAACTGCTTTGTTCAGGGGCAGAACTACATATTTTTACCATGTTAGTTCGGGGATTCAATCTAGCAACCTTTCCCCAACTGGCCCAACGCTCTAACCACTAGGCTACCTGCCGCCCCGGCTACCAGCAATTGTCCTCTAATGATAAGAGGATTTGGGGATTTTTCATTCAAAAAATTGTATTTTCCAGTGGTTTATCTATGAAAATCATTCTGTGGACTATGGGCAAATTTTGCAACAGGCAGTTAAACCACTCTAGCTTGGCTTCCAGGATTTTAAAAAAAGAAGAAAGGAATTTGTTTATGCAGGGTCCAATGGGCACATTTGCCAAGAACCACTAGAGAGAAAGTGAGGGAGGAATGAGGGGGGAGGGAGGAGGCAGGGCAAGAGAGAAAGAAGGAGGATAGACTGTTTGAGGAAGAGAAAGAGAGTGTGAGAATGTGTGTGCAGGGACAGAGTGTGGGAGAGAAAGAGAGAATTTGTGTGTTTTGTGTGTGTGTGTGTGTGAGAGAGAGAGAGAGAGAGAGAGAGAGAGAGAGAAAGAGAGAGAGAGAGAGAGAGAGAGAGAGAAAGAGAGAGAGAGAGCATGTGTCTGACTGTGTGAGTGGAGAGTGGAGCACCCACACTAAGCCTCTGGCTCAGTAGAAGACTAGTAGTGCCAGCTGGGGCAGGTTGGCGGGAAAGCCTGCTCTCCCACCGTGCTCTCCCACCATGCCGGAGAGGAGAGGTGTGCTCGGGGTGTGAGTGTGCTGTGTGCTGTGTGTGCTGTGTGTGTGTGTGTGCTGCAGGGGGAATGAGTGAACCCAGCCAGGACTCACTCATATGCCCCCAGGGTTTGACGGTGACACAGTGTACTACTAACTCCACCTCATCGTGTCTGTTTGGAAGCGAGTCATGTACAGGCCAGGGCTACCTAAAGGGCAGTGTGGTAACCCATATATTATGCAGCCAGTGGCACACAGAGGAAGGGAGAAACAGCACCTGTGCTCCACTCAGTGATATTATGCTGTGTGGGTGAAACCGTGCCAGATGAATGGACACACTCCCAAAATACTGCTACCGTGATATTGCTGAGGGGTAGAGGTGAAAGAGGGGGTAGGAGGATAAAGCTTGAACAACTACAATAGAATGTATGATGGTTATGTATAAATGACGCACGTATGCATGTAGGTGATATGTATGTGTGCAGAATGATGTCTGTATGTTGTCTGCATATCTATTGCACATATATGATGCATGTATAATACTGATGATATCTATGTAAGACCCTAGGCCTCGCTTGCCAGGGGATGGTGTCAGGCTAAGTGAGATTAGTATGATAACACATGTAGCCTATACATGTGGCATGTACACATGTAGCTTCTTGTGATCTATGCATGACATTCCCCCTAATCTGAAGAAGGATATTTTACTTCCAGCCTATGCTCCTGGGATGTGAGGGTGTTGATGATGCGGATTCACCTGGTCTTGGCAAAATAGCCCCACCTCATATTGGGTATCCCTCCACCAGGGTTGCCCAAAGTCATTGGTCCAGTTAGTACTAAGGCAGGGAGACGACACGTGCACAGAGCACCCCCTAGGGGTGTAGTACATCACATAGTCAGATAGTGGGTTCAGAGTCCGAATGTAAGAATACAAATTGGGAATTACTCATGATGAAAAATAAACTTTAAGAAGACAAACATGCTGAATTCTTGATAAATATTATTTTCAGATTATTTTCTCACTCACAAATGTTGTCTTTAATTCAAACCAGTGACTGACGTCATTTCTTGCACAGCCAATAATAGGTCTCAGAAGTATTTATTATTTACCTTTATTTAACCAGGTAGGCAAGTTGAGAACAAGTTCTCATTTACAATTGCGACCTGGCCAAGATAAAGCAAAGCAGTTCGACAGATAAAACGACACAGAGTTACACATGGAGTAAAAACAAACATACAGTCAATAATGCAGTATAAACAAGTCTATATACAATGTGAGCAAATGAGGTGAGAAGGGAGGTAAAGGCAAAAAAGGCCATGATGGCAAAGTAAATACAATATAGCAAGTAAAATACTGGAATGGTAGTTTTGCAATGGAAGAATGTGCAAAGTAGAAATAAAAAATAATGGGGTGCAAAGGAGCAAAATAAATAAATAAATAAATTAAAATTAAATACAGTTGGGAAAGAGGTAGTTGTTTGGGCTAAATTATAGGTGGGCTATGTACAGGTGCAGTAATCTGTGAGCTGCTCTGACAGTTGGTGCTTAAAGCTAGTGAGGGAGATAAGTGTTTCCAGTTTCAGAGATTTTTGTAGTTCGTTCCAGTCATTGGCAGCAGAGAACTTGAAGGAGAGGCGGCCAAAGAAAGAATTGGTTTTGGGGGTGACTAGAGAGATAACTGAAAAATAATTGTGTAATTTAATAAACGTTTGTAGCCTAATAATAGCCTATTATAAATGCATGCATCTGACAACTCACCTTTAAAGTAATTCACCAATAGTGTCAGGTCGTACACCTTGCACACGTATGACGCCCACCGGTCGCCAAGGCATGGTGTTATGAAAGGACACCTTGTTCAAAGTGAAATACTTTGGTGGCGGCATTTATATTACTTCTGAAAGTTTACCCAATATATGGAGAATGTATGGAGACCTATAAATGGTCACGTGAAATATGTCATAGATATAAAATGTTGTTAATTTTGTTTATTTGCAAGCTCAGTCGCTACATTGCATTAACAAACAACCTCCGTTACTATGGTAACCACGGAAGCACCTGATATAGAGACAGCACCAGACTCAAATCAGCTTTGCTGCATCTCGTGAGCGGCTGGGCAGTCCATAAATCACAAGGTAAGACATTTGACAAATGTAATGCCCAATCTGAAAAGTAATTAGGCGAAAAGTGTCAGCAAAGTTTTAACTCTAATTTGTCATACCTACCTTGCATACTACAATACCCATAATGCAATGTATTCCCTGATGCATTTCCGGTTGTACGTCAGAGAAATAATTCCGCTAGAAAAATAGAATCAAGAAAGGGTGGAATGGCAACAATGATTGAAGAAAATGGTCCATCAACTCATGTAGGGGTGATATATGTTTAATATTATCGCACTTTACACACTTTTAACGCATAATATTCACTTTGCCAAACTGAAAGGAGAGCGTGCGTAACTGATCCATACATTTGTTGGGCAAGTTGGATCCACTAGCTAGCTATGCTAACGTAGCTACAGTAGTAGCTAGCTAACGTTATTTTTGTCCACAACCTACAGTACCATTAGCCAGCAGATCCGAACTGATTTCTTACAGCTGCTCTAGGGTCGGACATACTCCCTGTGTAGATTAAAGGGTTTATGTGTTGTTCTCTGAATTGTTCCATTATCCCAACTATTACAGCGAGAAGATTGAACAAGATCTGCTAGTTTTGCCGAAAATCTGTCAATTTCGCCCTCATGCTAGAAGCCACAGCAGCAATTTTGCAATGGCAATGTCAGCCAATCAGCTCCTTTGTTCAACAGCACGTTCCATTCCATAATGGCTGCCAGTGCTGTGGCTACCGCTATCTAGCATGTGGACGAAAATCTGCAAATCGTTCAAGCCTCTCGGTGTAACAGTTGGGATAGTGGGACAATTTGAAGTACAACACATTTCTCATCCCTGGATTGAGGTATGTTTTCCGAGCCATATCTTGTGCCGGCTGTGCAGTGTCTTAATCTACACAGGAAGTCTGTCCGACCCTAGTGTAGCTGTAAGCAAGCAGGATGCACTTCTTAAAGGGTGCATTTCAATAGTCTAAAGTAGCTTCTTCTCCTTCGCTCTAATCTAACCCAAAGGCTGGCAGATGGCAATATTGAGTCGTTTCGTCTTAAAAGCTCATTTAAGCTTGATCTGGAAATGTGGATCAGAGGCTCCGTACAGAGCGTGTGACGC
Organism: Oncorhynchus kisutch; assembly: GCF_002021735.2. Lineage (NCBI taxonomy): Eukaryota > Metazoa > Chordata > Actinopteri > Salmoniformes > Salmonidae > Oncorhynchus > Oncorhynchus kisutch. The sequence continues at coordinate 27,789,325 of NC_034182.2, forward strand.
AATTGCAGCCAAATCAAGCGCAGTACTGCATCGCGGTGCACCTCCCAAATTTTGTAACAATGCGGAGGGCTCGGTATAGCTCCGCTTTGAGATGATTGGTTGACGGTAGTTGGGGGCGGCATGTCCTGTATAAACACACTCACTTCCCTGACAACTTCCTTCACAACAGCTCTGCGATGCACAAGAAGTATGAATGCCCTGACTTCTGCAGAGGCCACATCTCAGTAAATGCTGTATGGCAGGGATCATCAACTGGATTTAGACACGGGACGATTTTTTTATTGAGTGGAAGGTCAGGGGCCGGAACATAATTACAGATCATTTTTAGACTGCAAATAAACCGTAAGAAGCCCCAACGGATAATATTTAACTTAAACATAATTTCAAACCTTGCCTATGTTTGTGTACAATCACGTGTCTCTCTTATGTGTGTGAATACTTTCCAAAATTCAAATCACTTTCAGCTGATTTCCAGTGTTTTGACAGTCTTTTATGTCCAAAATATCAAATCAAAATCAAATCAAATGTATTTATATAGCCCTTCGTACATCAGCTGATATCTCAAAGTGCTGTACAGAAACCCAGCCTAAAACCCCAAACAGCAAGCAATGCAGGTGTAGAAGCACGGTGGCTAGGAAAAACTCCCTAGAAAGGCCAAAACCTAGGAAGAAACCTAGAGAGGAACCAGGCTATGTGGGGTGGCCAGTCCTCTTCTGGTGTTGCCGGTTGGAGATTATAACAGAACATGGCCAAGATGTTCAAATGTTCATAAATGACCAGCATGGTCCAATAATAATAAGGCAGAACAGTTGAAACTGGAGCAGCAGCACGGCCAGGTGGACTGGGGACAGCAAGGAGTCATCATGTCAGGTAGTCCTGAGGCATGGTCCTAGGGCTCAGGTCCTCCGAGAGAGAGAGAGAGAAAGAGAGAATTAGAGAGAGCACACTTAAATTCACACAGGACACCGAATAGGACAGGAGAAGTACTCCAGATATAACAAACTGACCCTAGCCCCCCGACACATAAACTACTGCAGCATAAATACTGGAGGCCGAGACAGGAGGGGTCAGGAGCACTGTGGCCCCATCTGAGGACACCCCCGGACAGGGCCAAACAGGAAGGATATAACCCCACCCACTTTGCCAAAGCACAGTCCCCACACCACTAGAGGGATATCTTCAACCACCAATTTACCATCCTGAGACAAGGCTGAGTATAGCCCACAAAGATCTCTGCCACGGCACAACCCAAGGGGGGCCGCCAATTGGGAACCCTGTTGTACGGCCAATGCAGACGCCAGAATGACCATAAATTAGCTTTACTATCCAAAGGGAACGTATGCAGCCGTCTATAAACTCGTCTCCCCCGTGGATCAGTTCGTACGTTAAACATTCTACATTCTGGCATCAAAGGCGTCAAATTCCCCTTTATATCGATTTAATGGCTACAAGGCTGAAAAAAACTGGGGAAATATGCGTACTTTCTTTATGAAGCACAGTTTTCACAAACATGCTAGAGTGGCTAACGCTATTCCCGGATGTTGTGTATTGCATACAGTATGTTTTTTTCACCCATGGTCTGATTGGCTGAACACAGTACGCAACATCCGATACTATAAGACAAATTACTTTTGAGCATTTTGTTTACCGTCAAACTAGCTCTGGTCCAATGTGCATTTAACACATGTGCATGGACCAGGCTAGGTAAATTGGGCTGCCGGGTGGCACAGCGGTCTAAGGCACTGCATCTCAGTGCTAAAGGCGTCACTGCAGACACCCTGGTTCGAATCAAGGCTGTATTACAACCGGCCGTGATTGGGAGTCCCATAGGGCGGCACACAATTGGCCTAGCGTCGTCCGGGTTTGGCCGGGGTAGGCCATTGAAACGTGGTGTCTCCTTGTCAACCTTGCAAAGGGGACGTTTGACAAGCATATAAGGAGAGGAAGCCAGATGGTTGAGATGCACCCAGTATCACCATTATGCTTCTTTTACTTGTGGGTAAATACATTTGAATTTGATCACTTTTTGACAGCACCCCTTTTGATTTGAATGAAACCTTTCATACATACTTGCCCATTGTAGAAGTGCTCAGAAAGTTACTGAGCCCCTTAGGGGTCATGGCCACCAGGCTAATCCATTCCCTCAGTTTTATTATCCATTCCCTCTGATTATTTATGTCCCTCTGTTTTTTTTTAAATACAGATTTTGTATTCGTTCCCTACATTTTTTTAAATCAATTTCCACAGATGTTTTATTTGTTACCATTCCTTCTGATTTTTTTCATTTGTTCCCTCTTCTCCACGAGGGTCCCACTTGGCCAATAACATATTGCAGCCTAATTGTTATTCTATTTAGTTAATTACATGCTTCAAATGGTGATGATCACTGACCATTCATTTGCTATTTTCCAGTTTCAGTGTTTTCATATGTCTCCGAATCATAAGGGCAAATAATAGGTAACGTGTGTGCAAAACCACTCAAGGTGCAAATACGGTGCTCTCATCCCTAGGCAATAAATCCATCTGGCTCTGCTTCATGACCTTAGCTGTTCTGTCTATTTTCTGAAGGATTTCTTTAGCTACATCAGCTGATTTCCAGGTGAACGAATTGTCATCGCAACCAAGCAAATAGCTATCAGTTTTAGCTATAAACATACCACATAGAGCCAGAGCTGCTTTTAACCATCTTTCTGTGTGCCTGGTTGGCTATGGCAGATGAGAACCCATCATTGCACCAGAATTATGCACAGTAAATTCGCATGCCGTTTCTTTCTGCCACCGGTGAGTCACATGCACAATTGCGTATGTCTGGACCATGTTTTACTGAACATATGTCCCTGACTTTATGCACAAGGGGTAAAACACTGGGTTGCGGGGAGGAGAGGTGCTCAAAATGGATCCAAGTGGCATGAATCTGAGTGTAGCCTATCTGGTTTGCATCATTAATTTATGACTGCGAGTGATGCTCCTGGCTTTTCAGGCATATGAACACACCATTTGAAGCATGTAATAACTAAATAGAAGTACATTTAGGCTGCAATATGTTATCGGCCAAGTGGGACCGTCATGGTAGCCTACATAAGGAGAAGCGGGAACGAATAAACAAATAAAACAGAGAGAAAGTATAAATAATCAGATGGAATGGAGAGAAAAAAACTGCTGGAATGGATTAGCCTGTTTTTTGTGTGTTTTTTTTAACACACCATGACCCCTAAGGGGCTCCATGACTTTCTGAGCACTTCTACAATGGGCATATATGTATGGAAGGTTTCGTTGAAATCGAAAGGGGTGCTGTCAAAAAGTGATAGAATTCAAATGTATTTACCCACAAGTAAATGGTGATACTGGGTGCATCTCAACCGTCTGGCTTCTTCTCTTTGTATGCTTGTCAAGCTTCCCCTTGGTAATGGTGACAAGACTTTTGGACACTTAATTTACCTAGCTCTGATCCATTCACATGCGCCGGATACGTACGCATGTGCATGGACCAGAGTTAGTTTGATGGTAAACAAAATGCTCAAAAGTAGTTTGTCTTATAGTCCTGGACAGTCATGGTAGCCTACATAAGGAGAATGACGTTTTTAGGCCTTGAGACAGGCTACTTAAATCCAGAAGGACTTCAGGAGTATCTTATAAAAAATATTGTAGGTCAACGAATAAGAAACATTGTAGGGAACGGATATATTTTTGTAGGGCACGGATGAAAAAAAACTGAGGGAGCAGATTAGCCTGGACGTTTTTTTTCACCACCATGGCCCCTAAGAGGCACTGTAGAAAGTGCCTTTTTGGATCTGAATGCCAAAACATTCAAGAGATAAAGGTGCTCAAAGTTGACCCATTTTGCATACCCTACCATACCATGAGACATCCATATCTTCATCACTGGAAAATATAAACAATTGAGATTGATCTCATTTAAAAGCTTACAAACAGGGTTTATCAAACTATCATATAATTCCCCCCCACACATTTTTTTAACGTCAATTATCAAAAAATGCATGAACTCAGATTATTTTCATATTTGCATATGTTGTAGCCTAGATCCTATTTTACATCATCTAAGGTTTTTGTGTTTTGTCCACTAACGGTTGAGATACAACATGCTCTTGAATACAGGGTGAGTTTCATGTTTTGGGTGATAAATGTACTAAAATGGGAATAAAACATTTACTTTTCTACTTTCAAATGGTACCACAGAGATGGTTGGATCTCCACACATCAGAGAATGAGAATATCTGTCATTTTAAATTAGACTCTTTCCTCAATAGGAAACCTGTTGAAATCATTGAAATATAGATAATAGAATAGGCATGACGTTTTACGTTGACATTCGACCGTGGACAAGCAGTCATCTTTGTGATAGTAATTAGAAGTTACAATTTAAATTTAAAGGTCTATGCTGTACCAGCTAAATGCAGTGGTCTGAACTGGGATAGGTCCATTCTTTTAAATATATTTCTATGATTGAAATGACACCAACCCTGTATTCAAGAGCATGTTGTCTCAACTGATGGCGGTCGCAACACAAAAACTTCAGATAATGTGAAATGAGGTTTAAGCTACTACCTATGCGACTATGATTTTTTTTGTGTGTGTGTGTGTGTGTGTGGGGGGGAAGAGTTTATCTGTATTTTTTAAATAATTTACGTTAAGGTTTAAAAATGACAATTTGTGTTTTAAAACTTCTTTTTTTCAATAAATAAAATAGTTTGACAACGTAAGCTTTTAAGTGATATCAAACTCAACTGTTTATATTTTTCAGTGATGAAGACATGGATGTCATGGTATGGTGCGTGAAATGTGTCAACTTTGAGCACCTTTATCTTCTGAATGTTTTGGCATTCACGTTCAAAAGGTTCATTTCTGACCGGAAGGGATGCTGTCAAAAAGTGATTGAATTCAAAGGGATTTACCCTTGAATGATTATAGGCCTATTGTCTAATTTCTCCCCAATCCCTATTTCTAGGGGCAGAGTGAACTGTCATCCTCTTCTTCCAGAGTGCGTCAGAAGCTGGAGAGCCTGCTGAACAAGAACATGAGAATCAGAATGACAGATGGACGGACACTGGTGGGTCTGTTCTTGTGCACAGATAGAGACTGCAACGTCATCCTGGGGTCCGCTCAGGAGTTCCTCAAATCCTCAGGTAACTAAAGTACATATTAGGCCGACATACTCTAGCAAGTTCACTGCTTTTCAAACCTGTTCCTGCAGAGCAATCGGTGCAGGGTTTTGTCCCAACCCAGCACTGAACACACCTGATTCAGCTGATCAGTCAATCATTAGTTGATTTGCTGTAAAAACCTGCAATCAGAAATGCTAACCATATTCCCACATTTTGTTGTGTTACGGCCTGAATTAAAAATGAATTAAATGTGTCTGTCACTAGCCTACACCCAATACCACATAATGTAAAATTGGAATTATGTTTTTAGATTTTTTTCAAATCAATTCAAAATGAAAAGCTGAAATGTCTTGAGTAAATACGTATTCAACCCCTTTGTTTTGACAAGCTTAAATAAGTTCAGGAGTAAAAATGTGTTTTACAAGTCACAATGAGTTGCATGGACTCTGTGTGCAATAACAGTGTTGAACTTTTTTTTTTTTAAGTTTATGACTATCTCATCTCTGTACCCCACACATACAATTAATCTGTAAGGTCCCGCAGTTGAGCAGTGAATTTCAAACGCAGTGAATTTTTCCAATGCCTCGCAAAGAAGGGAACCTATTGGTAGATGGCAAAAAAATAAAAGCAAACATGCAGGCGTCCTTCCTAGCTCAGTTGCCGGAGAGGAGCGAAATTTAATTTCTCATGGATTTCACCATGAGGCCAATGGTGACTTTAAAACAGTTACAGAGTTTAATGGCTGTGATAGGAGAAAACTGAGGATGGATCAACAACATTGTAGTTACTCCACAATACTAACCTATTTGACAGACTGAACAAAAGGAAGCCTGTACAATATTACCTTAGTCCAACAAAGCATGAATAAAAAGTGATCTGTTGTGGGCAAATCCATTATTGAGTCATGTTATGGGTATGCTTGTTATCATTAAACACTGGGAGTTTTTCAGGATAAAGAAACTGATTGGAGCTAAGCACAGACAAAATTATAGAGGAAAACCTGGTTTAGTTTGCTTTCCACCAGACACTGGGAGAAGAAGACTGAATGTTCCTGAGTGGCCGAGTTACAGTTTTGACGTAAATCTACTTGAAAATATATGGCAATACCTGAAAATATTTGTCTAGCAATGAACAACAACCAATTTCACTGAGCTTGAAGAACTTTGAAAATAGTGGGCAAATGTTGCACAATCCAGGTGTTTAAAGTTCTTAAGAGACTCACAGCTGTAATCGCTGCCCAATTTCCTTATTCAAAGTATTGACTAAGGGGTGTGAATACTTATATAAATAAGATATTTCATTTTCAATAAATTTGCTAAAATGTCACGTTTTCCCTTTGTCATTATGGAGTGTTGTGTGTGTGTGTGTGTGTAGATGGGTGAGAAAAAAACATTGAATCCATTTTGAATTCAGGCGGTAACACAACAAACTGTGGGATAAGTCAAAAGGTATGAATACTGAAGGCGCTGCAGCTCTCTGGGACCCCACATGATATGTTGTTTCTATTTTGTAACCTGACCATCATTACACCGTGTACAGATCCATATTTAAAATGTATTTTGTGTGCTTGTCTTGCTTGTTTTTGCATCAGACTCCTTCTCCCAGGGTGAGCCCAGAGTGCTGGGGTTAGCCATGATTCCCGGCCACCACGTGGTCTCCATCGAGGTGGAGTCAGACACCCTGGCCGACACACAGGGGTTCGGGGGCAGCCACTGAAGAACAAGCTGAGCTCACCCAAAGTCGGAGGACACGGTCCTAGAAAAGGCTACAGTACAGACTTGAAATGAGAGAATTCAATCAAAGGAATTCCAGATGTGGCTGATCTCTGGTGCCAGTGTCGTGGGTTTACCAGTCAGAGCCAAGATAGGTGCGAAATGTAACCAAGCATCCCCAGTGACAGTGTGTGTGAAGTTAATACGGAGTTGAAAGGTATTTGCGCAATAAGGGGCATGGGACTGAGCCAGACGGTACAGTATATGTCTGTGTGATAAATGATTTTCAATACATTTCAGTATTTAAACCTGTGTCTGATCTGTCAATGAGGAACGATGCAGACGTTCCTTATATACTGGTAGTGCAGCAGTTACATGTAGTTCAGAGCATATGAATAGCTAAAGTGAATTACCTACTTGACTTAAAAACCTTGGCTCCTATTAGGAGCATGTTATTGAAATGTCCTCCATCACTCATCAGGGCAAGTCTTTCCAGGTCACACCATTTGAGGCCATCAGTTAGCTGTTCAAGTCAAATTTGATTGGTCACATATACATATTTAGCAGATGTTATTGCGGGTGTAGCGACAGTATCAAATAATTCACAACAATACTCACATCTAAAAGAATGGAATTAATATATATTAGGATGAGCAATGTCAGTTGTATGGACTAAAATACAGTATATACATATGAAATTAGTAAAGCAGTATGTAAACATTAAAGTGACGAGATTCCTTGTCTATGTATATAGGGCAGGGTTGAGTAACCGGGCGGTAGCTAGCTAGTGATGGCCATTTAAATGTCTGATGGCCTTGAGATCGGGTGCTGTAGATGTCCTGATGGGCAGCAAGTGTGCTCCCGGTGATGCGTTGGGCTGACCACCCTCTGGTGAGCCTTGCGGTTGCGGGTGGCACAGTTGCCGTACCAAGCGGTGATACAGCCTGACCGGATGCTTTCAATTGTGCATCTGTAAAAGTTTGAGGGTGTCAGGGGCCAAGCCATATTTCTTCAGCTTCCTGAGGTTGAAGAGGTGCCGTTGCTATTTCCTGAAGTCCACGAGCAGCTCCATAGTTTTGTTGACGTTATTTTCCTGGCACCACTCCGCCAGAGCCCTCACCTCCTCCCTGTAGGCTGTTTTGTCATTATTGGTAATCAGGCCTACTACTGTTGTATCGTCTGCAGACTTGATTATATTGGAGGCGTGTGTGGCAACGCAGTCATGAGTGAACAGGGAGTACAAGAGGGGGCTGAGCACTCACCCTTTTGGGGCCCCTGTGTTGAGGAGCAGCAAAGTGGCATTGTTTTCTACCTTCACCCGGGCGGGGTTCAGACTCAGGGACCCGAGCTTACATGATCACACAGGATTGCAAAAGTTGGCTATTATTTTCTGGTAATGTGTTTGGTATACTCAGTGTATAAGTGTGTCAAATAGTTCAAACACACATTAACATTTTCTTGGAACTAGACAGACCTGCTTCCTACTGGAAGATGATTTGCACAAAAGACAACTCAAACATGAGCTAAAGATGGTATGCCATCAGTATAGTACTGAAATGATACCTGAACCGTGAAAGATAACCAGAGAACAGGGTTGTTTGCTTCCATATTTTAATAGTTTGAGCATTTTAGTTCATTCTGGTTGGCAACGAGAAAACCCCCTAGAAACATTAAAATGATCACGTAGTTGAGCAGTCGGTGACATAAAAAGCTTTCAGTTACAGCTATACTGCATCCTTAGAACTCAAATTATGTTAACAGTGGACTTGACAGGATGATATTGACAATCCATCATTTGGTTGTAGTCCATAATTTGTTTGATACACTAAAATGACGCAAGTAATTTGTTTGTCATTGCAGGGAGTCCTTTCAGTTGCTTTGGACTGGGGAACACAGGAGGAGTAGTTATTAAAAAGACCGGCAAATAAAACATATGTTTTCAAAGGACAGTGAGAACAGGCTCTTTCAGGAAGTAGACAGACATGCTTCATCCACTCACCCTTTTGACCAGGTACACAACCAGGAAGGAGTAGGTCACCAACTATTCCATAACACCTGTTGTGTCAATTAAGTTAGGTCAAGAGTATATTCTGTGGAGAACATTCAAAGCTTTGCAGATAAAAATAACAAACAGACATTGTTTAGTGAAGAAGAAAACGACATCAATCTCTTCTAAAACGTTCTGAAAGCTCTGAAAATAAATCAGCTTGTTTGCCAGTATGAATCTGCTTTTATCCAACTTGAGCTTATCTAAGTATTATTAAAAAGGTCCAATACAGCATTTTTATCTCAATATCAAATCATTTTGGGGTAATAATGAAGTACCTTACTGTAGATTGGTTTCATTTCAAATTGTTTTCTCAAGCAATACTTTAGCTAGGACTGTCTGGGAGTGGTCTAGCTTTTATTGGCAGAGGGGTTTGTAACTCTATCTTATTGGTCAATTAAACTAATTCACCAGGCAGGCCAAAACTCCATCCCACCAAAACAGGCTGAAATGTCAAAGAGCTCTAATACTAAGAAGGGCATTATACCATTTTCAAAATATTAATCCATCCTGAGAGAATATATATATATATAAAGCAGAGGAAAATTACATTTGACTGCACTGGGCCTTTAAATACATGGAGAAACAGTCCAGCATCCAGGCTAGTCGAGCAAAAACCAAAAGAGCTACGTTGAATAGACGAAAAATGGAAGAAATACCAAGCAAAAGTAAAAGCAGCAGCAGACATCAAAGAAAAATAACATGGAGGGATGCAATGACAGGATCAACAGCCTGGGCCAAGTTGGGAGGACTGAACAGAGCACCAATGCAGGACTTTATTTGCGCGTCTTTGACCACTCGAGTCAACAGCCGACAACATTGTCACTTAGTTTCATCCATGTAGAATTTGTGGTAGGAAAGTTCAACTCTGTACAACTCAACCCCTCGCAGTACAGTAGTAGTCCAATGCCTTTGACAGTGTCATTCACATCCCCATTGTCTCACTACATTACCCACAACACCCCACATCCCCCAAATCCAACCCCTGGGTACGTCCACCAGTTACTCCACGGGTTGTCATAAGCCCTAAAATCCTCCAATTGTAAATCCTTCCTGGTTCCGTCAGTCAGCCCCCCCATGTTTCTTGTCTCATCCTCACTAGTGGTGGAACTTGAAGTGGTAGTTGCCGCCAGACTCGAAGGGGTTGAAGTGGAAGGGCCATCCCTGGCCACCCTGACCGCCTCCCTGTTGACTCTCTGGATCCAGGGGGTCCTCACCGGAGTCAAACTTCTGGCGCATTTCTAACGGTTCGGGGTAGGGAGACATGAATAATGCACAACCAGTATCCAGCTACGTTTTCAACACATGTAGATTACAGGAAAGTGGTCCGACAGGACGTTATACTGCAAATAGTTTACAGCTTCCTAAATAGTCATAGATTTTCCAGTATGGGAGGGTTTAGTTAGTAGTGATCTTATCTACCAGCGTGAGCAACATTATTAGGTACATATACAGTTCATTACCTGGGTCGGTGAGCACCTCTTTAGCAGAGGCGATGTCGATAAACCTCTTCTCTGCCTCCTTCTTTTCCGACTCCTCTCTGAAGTTGTCAGGATGCCACTGTTGGGCCAGTTTCCTGTACGCCTTGATTATTTCCTGTTTGTTGGCACTCCTGGGAAAAAAAAACATGTTGGTAATGTAAAATATTGTTTGAATACAAGGAGCAAATGCATCCCCATTACCATGAGGTGATCAGATGGTGAAAATAGAATGTCATCAAATAGAATCAACTTGTCACTTGTCCAATTGCTTATAGATCATAAATACACTGTAGATTATTCCAAGGAAGGAAGGCATTACGCTTCGAAGAAGTATTTGAACAGAGCTCCCTTCTCTAGGTCAGTCATACCTATTGACACCAAGGATCTTGTAATAGTCCCTCTTCCGGGAGAGCTTGAGCAGTTTCTGGGCTCGCTCCAGACCTTCCCTGATCTCATTGTTCTCCATGTCAAACTCCCTCGCTTCCTGGTAGTCCTCCACCGCTAGAGAGAAGGGAGGGCAAGGTAAGGGGGGAAAAAAAGGCAGAGAGAGAAAGATCAAAATGGATACTTGACAAAGCTGGTACAATGATCCCGCTGGGATTTGGATGTGCCGTAATCAGGGCAGCGTTAGACTGGTCCTGGCTACAAAACACCGGGCTTGTTTACATGGCAAGTTTGACAGCCGGTGTTTGAGTACTTGACGGAGGGGACACAAATGCGGCACAAAGTCTTATCACCACGTGTCATCATTCTCTTTGCTACAGTAATAGGATGGTGAAAGTACCTTTCTCGTAGTCCTGGTTGAGGATGAAGGCCTCAGCTCTGTCTCGGAGGATGTTGATGTTGCGTGGGTCTCTCTGGTGGGCCTCTGAGCAAATGTCTATTGCCATAGCAGGCATCTTGTTCTGGTGGAGACAAATGGAGCAACACTTACAAGCATCATTGTTTCCCCATTCTATTTGTAATTACTTAATTAGTAATATCATTTTTAAAGTTATGTGAAATCCGCGGTTGTAAAAGTAATTCTGAGAATTTCCGATACACTAACAATTGACTTCAGTAGAGGGACAGGTCATGCTAATCTAGATATGGCCCACTCCATGGGTTAAACGCGTCTATGTGATGGGACCCACCTTGACCAGGCAGAAGCAGATTCTCTCCTTGGCCTTATTGGTGTAGTAGAGGACATTAGGCTCGGTCCTCATCACTGACTCATACTTGTCTATGGCATCCTGATACCTGAAGACAAACATTTAATATTCATTTTTAGGACAAGAGTTTAATAGAACCGCCATACAATAGTCATATCTAAATATCAACCAAAGTGGATACAAATAGGTTTGGTGATAAGTGTCAAAGAAACCTCAAATATAAACCTGTTGAGGGAACACAGGAACTGAAATATAAAACTCCCATAGGGACTGAAACATTGCCCACAGGGAGGGGCTACCATATAAGACCACATACTTATTTTCCACCATAATTTGCAAATAAATTCATTTAAAATCCTACAATGTGATTTTCTTATTTTTCTCATTTTGTCTGTCATAGTTCAAGTGTACCAATGATGAAAATTACAGGCCTCATCTTTTTAAGTGGGAGAACTTGCACAATTGGTGGCTGACTAAAAATGACTTTTTTGCCCCACTGTAGGTAGGCAGGGGATTGACCTTGATGGTTGCCCTATTGCTTGGGGTATATGAATTGAGTCGTCGCTCAAGTCGAACCTGCTCTGAGGTTGCCCCATTAGGCAGGTGATAAAAAAAAAGCGAAAACAACCAAACTGCATAGAATTCCAGTAGTCTAAAACATACTGTATCTTTCTGGTTCCTCCCCATTGTTTAAGTGAATGATAAACAATTTAGGGCATTTATGGCAGACGGGCAAGTTGAGTCTTCTCCAATATGATATTTTTAAATTTTTTACTGATAACAAAAATACAAAGAATTCCAGTACTGATCTTTGAGTACTCCCCTTTGTGTTGGTGAAAGGCAGGCAACATATGGCACTTCTGCGGGTAAATGGCTCATTTACATTTTCGGGCCAGTGTTCATCATTTCTGGGCAACCCCCCCAAATGCAAAAAATTAAAATACTTCCAATTTGTCTGATGGGCAACTGCATGTCTTTAGTGTCAAGGAAAACATAAGAGAAACCACCACAGGGACTAGACTGCCATACTAGCTAGATGCAGTGGTACTGACCTTTCCTCCTGGATGTGCTCCTCGGCAGAGTCCAGCTGCTTGCTGAGCTTCTTTACCTGTTTGTAACGGGATAAACACTCCTTGTCATCCTGATCCAGCTTCAGACACTCCCTGACATGACTGCAGAGGGAGAGGAAAGAGACAGATTTACACATTGCAAAGCGGTTTGAGATTTTTGCCTGTCAAAAAAAAAAAAAAAAGTGTTAGTATGTTTGAAAGAGAGTGAGCATTCTTTACTAACTCTCAAACTTCAAGTGTCACAAAAATCAACCACAGATACAAAACCACAAACCAATGTTGCTCTGAAGCTCACAACCTCTTAATTTACATGTATTTGCTTGGTAAATGTGGTTGTTTGTTTAAATCACTCCGCCCTATTACTAATACAATATTCTAGTGAGCATACCCTAGTGACTCCTGGTGCTCCCCCAGGTCATAGTGCAGGGTGCTGAGCTTGAGGAAGGCACCTCGGTTGTCGTTCCTCAGCCGGGTGGTGGGTGTCAGGTCCTGGATGGCCTTCCGAGGGTCTCCCAGACGAATGTAGCATTCAGCCCGGAGCTCCCGAGACTCAGGGTCCCAGGGGGAGAGCTGGAAAGAGAGAAGGGAGGGAGGGAGGTAGGGAGTTCAGTGGTGTGAATTTATTATTTGATACCAAGTCTGTTGAAGTATAGTGCACCACAGATTGATGAAGGTATTGAGGATCAAGTTTAAGAGGCTAGGTGAAATAGAGTTCTCAATGTCTAGGCCCTGTGGCAGAGCTAACCCCTGCCTCCATGACCAGGCCCAATGACTAGGCCCTGTGGTGGAGCTACACCCTACCTCTACGACGCGGTCTAGCACAGTGATGGTGGTGCTGTAGTCTCCTCTGTGGTGGGCCGCGTGGGCCTCCTCCTGCAGCTCCTCAAGCTCATTGGCCCTCATCAGCTGGTTCCGCGCCTCGTCCTGGTCAGGGGATCGCTGCAGCTGAGGAAATTTTAAAAAGGTAAGGTTTCTGAAGAAACTAATTATAAATATATAATAGATGACTCATATCAGGTCTATAAATACATAATAGAACACAACACATATCAAGTGCATCTAATCCTTCAGATTCCCTTAACCTCGCCCACATCACATAATTGCAATGACAAAAGGATAGTAAAAAATTGCAATATGAGACAGAGTATATGATGAGGGTATGGGGGGGGGGGGGGAAAGCAGTGAGATTTTGGTTGACAGATGGATAAGGTGTAACTAGACAGAAATATAATTAATAGTATGGTAGTAGTAGAATAGTAGCTATATTTTTATGCATCTAGACTTACCACAGCCTCAAAGTCCTCCCGGGCCTCCTGGGTGTTACCCTGCTTCAAGAAGATATTCCCTCTCTGCAGTCTGGCCTGGAAACATGGAGGCCGAGAGAGGGAAGAGGGGATATGGAGGAGAGGGACGGAGATAGAGAAAGATACAGATTGTTTTTTTAATCTAAGAGTTAATAACAATTTCACACAATTGTTGTTCATAACCGTGATTTATCATGATGACAGAGATGTTGTCAACAACTGTCTGTGTCCACTCACAGCGAGAAAGTCAGGTTTGAGCTGGATGGCTCTGGTCAGATCCGGCAGGGCAGACTTGGACTTTCCCATAGCCAGGAACACAGCTGCCCGCTTGTAGTAGGTCAGGTAGTTCTTAGAGTCACCCTCTGAGGGAAGGGACAGGGTAAAATACAGTAGATAAGTAGGAGAACACAATAGATTTCTACTTTCATGTGACTTATTTATTAGGTGTACATGGACACATTTTACTGAGAATGTGTAGTTCACTCAATGTGTTGACCTGAAAGAATAAGGGAATAAGAGAGAGAGAGAGATCAGAAATAACCCATCACTTGAAGGGACTTTGTTATGTGGAAGCAGCTCGACTTATTACAAACAGAGTACAGACAGAGAGGGGGAGACAGACAAACAGGCTACATGGGCAGTGATGTTGGAGCTATAATGATGCGTGTGTCTGGTTGGTAACCTTACCCACTGCAGAGTGGTAGTGGGACAGGGCCTCCGCCAGTTGACCGGCAGCCAACAGTTTACGGCCCATCTCCAAGTGCTGCTCAATCTCCACATGAGTTGCCCCCAAGACACCTGAAACAAAACACTTAGTGTGAGCCTCTTGGAAGCCCCCATAGGCAATTGCTCACATAACCACATAGGAACTGACCTAAATGAAGGAGACAGAGTAGCTATGTTCATGAATGTTGTGTCATTTTAACAGTAGACATCCCTCTAGATGTAAATCATAGGACTTGTTTGGAAAGGGAGTATGTAAAAAAAAAGTAAACCAACAGCCAAAGGGTTTCGATAGATAGCCTAGCTAGTCTACAGTGGTTAACAAGTAAGGGCACACAGAAAACTACCTGATTATCCTGTACAATCGGTCGTAGCATACCTAGCTAAGGAAATAACCAAATACTTAGTTACCGTTATTTTTTAATCAACAGCTCTATGCAGACTGAACAATTCGGGCAAAAACACATTGCTATCTATCTGTCTGGTCTTACCGTCCAACTGGAGGTCCAGAATGACACAGAGCAGTGACAAGGAGGACAGGACCCCGCTGAGACCTTTCCGTCGCCCCGACTCCATACTTATATACTTCACACTTCTCCTGGAGTTGTATATTTCACGTCTCTGATATAATTGAATTGCAAACTACGTACGATATCATTTAAACGGTAATTTTCTTCATAACGTCTTCATCGTTTTGAAGCTATGTGTTTTAGTGGTCCGGTTCAGAAATAGTTCCGAGTGACACCTTGGAGAGCTAATGGAAGGTTCCTATAATTTACTCGCGTAGGACAACGTTGTTTAGACAGCCAAAATTGCAATATCGCATGGATCTAATAAATTATTTTAGTTTTCTCTACGTGGCATGACATTGAATAACTTCCCCAGCTGTCAACTTAGGTGCTTTCTAAAGTGAAACTTCACCCGGTCCGGTTTTTACCCCCTCCTTCACGGATTCAAATGCCCTACATTTCTGTGCGGTGAGTGGCCGGTTCTAGCAGCACACATCGTTGTTGCCTACCAACGTGGGGCGGTCTCATTGGACGAACTATTTTAGCTGGTAGACTATACTCCCATGTCCATATATGGCACATTACGCCGTCACTGTACAGTCACTGGTCATACCATAATATTCACAAAGGAATATTATTGATATGCCTATCCCTCAGTGTTATCTGTGCGCCAAACACTATGTCTATTGTCTGTAATAATAATAAACATATAGTTGATCATGTTCATTCCTCACTAGAAACCTGCTACGTTAGGTTACTAGATACAAACAAAATAGGAATTTGAGTATTTAAAGAATGTCTATTGTCTGTAATAATAATAAACATATGGTTGATCATGTTCATTCCTCACTGGAAACCTGCTACGTTAGGTTACTAGATACAAACAAAATAGGAATTTGAGTATTTAAAGAATATTTTTATTGGGTGGAATTGTAAACAAAACTAAAGAACTAAAACAAACATTCAGAATGGCATAGGACAGCCACACCCATCTCAGACATTATAAAACTGTACAAACAATACAAAACATCTCCATAACATCAGTACTTGAGAATCAACAGTCTTAATCTGCTGGTTTGGACATTCCCCTAGATCTAGACGTTTCATCAAATCATCCCTCTTCATGCCAACATGAGCCTATATCATTATGAAAATTTAAAAAAAGTTATATAATGCAGGCATCAGTCATTAGACACCTCAGCTATTGTGCGTTATTTTACAGGCGACATGTTTGCACAGTGCACCACAACCAAACTAACAGCCATAATGTCTTCAATATGAGGTGATTGATCCAAATATGAAATACATAATCCTACATAGTATAGCACTTAACCTCCCTCAGCACTATAGATGTCGTTTACACGTCTTCAACAACTTGTGCGGTCAACAGTGAGTCTGGTTTGCAGGCATTGGACATGGTGGATAAAGGTGATCCCCATGGTTCATTGGTGTGCTCTCTATCTCTGTTCAAACGTAGGCGTTCCGGCCATAGGAAGTGGCAGCCTGACTCTGCGATGGTGCATTGCCAGAGTACACTGTGCCCCTGGGCTGGTAGGGGTAAGATCTGAGGAAGAGGATGAGAGGAAGAGTGGGTGAGGACGGCAAACATAGTTAAAATAAAACCACCAATCACCAACCCACGTGCATTAAGGATTGTAACACACACAGACACACACAGACACACACAGTATCCACTGAACTCACTGTTTCTCAGACGTGCCCAGTTTGCAGGCACATGTCAAACAAGATCCCCCAACGATAGCAAGAACAGCAGAGCACCAGCCAATGTAGAGGCCCTCTCCAATCTCATACCTGCAAAACACAGTAGGTCCTACATTTTGTCAAGTTCATAAACAATAGGCTATTACATGTTGGTTTGGTGACTGCTCTTCTGTCTAACAGACAGCAGAGGACAGCAGTGTGCCAGTAGCCTAATTGCAGCAATTGGATTGGGTGGTAATTTCCTTCTCACTTACTTTATCCCGGGATATAATGGATTAAAAAAGTCCTGGGTGATGTTGAAAGCATACCAAGATACTGAGATCATTGTACACAGGCCTGAGAGAGAGATATAGTATGTGTTTTTGTGTGTGTGTGTGTGTGTGTGTGTGTGTGTGTGTGTGTGTGTGTGTGTGTGTGTGTGTGTGTGTGTGTGTGTGTGAGAGAGAGAGAGAGAGAGACAGAGAGAGAGGGATTATTTAAGTTAATTGTGCTCAAGATCCTTAAGAGGTGGCAGTTATGACTATAAACAGTTAAAGACAAGAATATCCCTTTACCCTGAAGCAAGAATAGGACACCTCCAACACCAGCTATTCTACCCTTTAGAACCATGTTCTCTCCAGCTGCTTTAGAACACTGCATCCCGATCAGGGTTGCAAGGAGCCCGATAGATCCGAAAATAATCGCAGCAATCATTAGTGCTCGAGACGCTTGGATATATCCTGCGAGACAGAGAATATGAATAAACACAAATTGTCACTTTCAGAAACAAAATGAATTGGCCTATAACATGTTTTTTTTCTATATACTGTAATAACAAATAGGAGGATTATTACATTTGTTTCAAATGTGATTTGTAAAGAAACATATTGAGTTCTACACATTTTATAGCCAAATAATAGCCAATAATTATGATGATATTTAAGAATACGATCTATTGAAATGGAACTATCCTTCTGTTTTGTGTTTATTAGAGTAGAAAAAAACTCTAAAAACTCTAAATGTGGCAAAAAAAAGGTCTGATTTGACTGATTTCATATCAACCAATGATCCAACCTAAATTAATTGTTTATTGATGTCGTTCTGGGATAATAATATTTGAACCTTTTGACCTCTCAGTCACAAACAAAACATTCCTAAGAAAAAGTGTAACATATGTGCCTTGACATATTTGTGTAACGACAACCAAACAATATCACCACAGGCAGTAAATCCATTTATTCCTTAACACAATTTTTTCATATCGAAAATATGATCTTTCTCTAGGATGTCCGTACCATTCAGGGCGAGCAGAGAGGGGAACTCGTGGCAGTTGTGGACACCTGTAGAGTCCGTGGCACAGGACATCCATAGGTTCTCATAGATGGTAGAGGTAGTGATGACGCTCCCATCAACGGTGGAAACCTTCCAGTAACGGTTGGGTATAGCTATCCCCACCATCACCCATCCCATAAACCCAAGCAGCAAGGCGGCGACCTCCACTATTGGATCCATTCTGTTTTTTTTTTCAAGTATTTGGTGATAAATAAAGAGAGAAGGCGATAGACAAATAGAGAGAAAGAAACCGGGTATATCCCTTCGTTAGATTGTATCCTCTTCGATTTTATTAGATTCACTTATTTTTGTTTAGGATATTCGGGCTTTAAAAAAAAAAACGAACATATAGTTCACCGGTGCAAATGCTTTTGAGTGTCTGTTCCCCTTCTGGGACACAGTTGTGTTAGGTTGCCAATGAGAAAGTTTGTTGAGAGCAACAGATATGCTCAATGATTTATCATTGTCAACCTGTGTTCTCTCCCACCCCCTCTCACACAGGTTCACACACAGGCACACACCCACACACACATACTCACACACTCACTCTATCTCTCTATTTCTCTCTCTCTCTCTCTCTCTCTCTCTCTCTCTCTCTCCAGGCCTATCTGCCTTTTGCATTTTACAGCCTGAAACTGAACAGGTGTCTATCAGGCAATGGAGACTCACGAAAGTCCAATGGTTGCTCTATGCCCTTGTGTTTACAGTATGTCGGAATACATGAAAGTTGACTTAGCCTACATGGATTTTTAGGAAATAAATAATTGAACAACCTGTGGTGTACCGCAGGGTTCAATTCTCGGGCCGACTCTTTTCTCTGTATATATCAACGATGTTGCTCTTGCTGAGGGTGATTCCCTGATCCACCTCTACGCAGACAACGCCCTTCTTTGGACATTGTGTTAACAAACCTCCAAACAAGCTTCAATGCCATACAACACTCCTTCCGTGGCCTCCAACTGCTCTTAAACGCTAGTAAAACTAAATGCATGCTTTTCAACCGTTCGCTGCCCGCACCCGCCCGCCTGCCCGACTAGCATCACTACTCTGGACGGTTCTGACTTAGAATATGTGGACAACTACAAATACCTAGGTATCTGGCTAGACTGTAAACTCTCCTTCCAGACTCATATTAAACATCTCCAATCCAAAATTAAATCTAGAATAGGCTTTCTATTTCGCAACAAAGCCTCCTTCACTCACGCTGCCAAACATACCATACATACAAGCAATAGGGCAACCCTCAAGGTCAATCCCTGCCTACCTACAGTGGGGCAAAAAAGTATTTAGTCAGCCAGAAATTGTGCAAGTTCTCCCACTTAAAGAGATGAGAGGCCTGTAAATGAGGGAAACAAATCCAGAAAATCACATTGTAGGATTTGTAATTAATTTATTTGCAAATTATGGTGGAAAATAAGTATGTGGTCTTATATGGTAGCACATCTCTATGTGGTAGTACCTCCCTGTGGGCAATGTTTCAGTCCCTATGGGAGTTTTATATTTCAGTTCCTGTGTTCCCTCGACAGGTTTATATTTGAGGTTTCTTTGACAGTTTTATCACCAAACCTATTTGTATCCACTTTGGTTGATATTTAGATATGACTATTGTATGGCGGTTCTATTTAACTCTTGTCCTAAAAATTAATATTATTAAATGTTTGTCTTCAGGTATCAGGATGCCATAGACAAGTATGAGTCAGTGATGAGGACAGAGCCTAATGTCCTCTACTACACCAATAAGGCCAAGGAGAGAATCTAGTAAAACTGACTATCCTACCGATCCTCGACTTTGGCGATGTCATTTACAAAATAGCCTCCAACACTCTACTCAGCAAATTGGATGCAGTCAATCACAGTTCCATCCGTTTTGTCACCAAAGCCCCATATACCACCCACCATTGCGACCTGTATGCTCTAGTCGGCTGGCCCTCGCTACATATTCGTCGCCAGACCCATTGGCTCCAGGTCATCTATAAGTCTTTGCTAGGTAAAGCTCCGCCTTATCTCAGCTCACTGGTCACGATAACAACACCCACCCGTAGCACGCGCTCCAACAGGTATATCTCACTGGTCATCCCCAAAGCCAACACCTCAATTGGCCGCCTTTCCTTACAGTTCTCTGCTGTCAATGACTGGAACTAATTGCAAAAATCGCTGAAGCTGGAGACTTATATTTCCCTCACTAACTTTAAACATCACCTATCTGAGCAGCTAACCGATCGTTGCAGCTGTACATAGCCCATCTGTAAATAGCCCATCCAATCTACCTACCTCATCCCCATATTGTTTTTATTTACCTTTCTGCTCATCTGCACACCAATATTTCTACTTGCACATCATCATCTGCACATCTATCACTCCAGTGTTAATTTGCTAAATTGTAATTACTTCGCTACTATGGCCTATTTATTGCCTTACCTCCTCACGCCATTTGCACACCCTTGTATATAGACTTTCTTTAAAAAAAATTAAATTGTGTTATTGACTGTACGCTTATTTATTCCATGTGTAACTCTGTGTTGTTGTTTGTGTCGCACTGCTTTGCTTTATCTTGGCCTGGTTGCAGTTGTAAATGAGAACTTGTTCTCAACTAGCCTACCTGGTTAAATAAAGGTGAAATTAAAAAATTAAATACAATATATTATAATTGATGTACTAATATAACTGAAACATTAAGATGTTACATTGTCCAACATTTACTTCCCAAATATTTTTTCTCTTTATTCTTAATTTGATACATAGCCTATTTATATTTTTCAATATGAAATTCAGTTTCTGCATCATTGCAGGTTGACCTATGCCAGTTCCACTAAAGAATACAGGCAACATGATATTGATGCTGACAACCTCCTAACTGGCATAGAGTCAGGTGTTGTAAATTGGTGTTTTAAAGTGATGACTGAGGAGATCTGGACAAAATGTGTTCCTCCAGTTACATTTGTTTTGGCCGTGAATTTCATTGCTTCAAGGCCAACTGACACAAGGTCAACTGTCACATTTACCATCCCACTAAAACTGCCCAGTTCCAAGTAACACACCCAAATCACATAGGCTACCATCTGTTGCATGGTTGTTGTAGAGTAAGTGTAACATAGTCAGTCACACACTCCCTGGAACCCAGACCCCCACTAATATGCCCATTCAGAACAATGTTAATCCTTAACCTGATTCAGTGACAGGGGGTTGAAGTATTTAGGTTCGGAGAATTTAAAACAAGCAAACACATTTGTGCAAACTCCATGTAAGGACAATAGGAGGGTCTTTAAAATCAACCCAGAAGAAAACACTGTTGGCCAATAAATATGAGTGAGAGAAGGCAAGAGTGCCAAAGGCCGCACCCTCCCTGGAAATATGGGTAAATTTTTCATGAAGTATCAGGAACTGTTATTACGAAGAGATAAAAGTCTGGTTGACAAATAGATGTGGTTTTAGTGTTGGAACAGTGAAACTACTAATGCATTTGTGTCATCCAATTGGTGAAACACAACACAACACAACACAATCCAGTGAATATCATATGAAGGGTGCATGCTTTACATATTTGAACTGGGCCGTTGTCTTACTATTTAAGACTGCATCTCAATAGTCTGTGGCTTCCTTTCTTCGTCTTATCATCTCCTCTTCTTCATCTGAACTGATCTGAAAACAACGGACAGGTGAAAGTGATAATGTTGTTGTACATAGTTTTTTGCCCTGTCCAGTTATTTCATGTCAGTAGAGAGAAAGCCTCTTTAGGCTATTGAGATGCTGCCTAGTAAATGCAGTCTAGCCTATAGCCTTGCTAGTTCTGTTGTCCGCCGACACCGGAGTTCACTTGCTCTGAAAACGAGAGATGTTTACCAAAGCCTAATTGTATGGCTTCCTCTGCTCCAGCATGGCTTCTAAGCTGTTGTCCAAATCATTAGTTCTTCATGTTGTTATGACTTTTACTGTCAACGTTCTTTTTATGTGATTTTTTTATGGAAGGGTGTGTAACTTTCCCTAACTCTTTACAGATATTAGTCATCATTAAAATGTGATTACTCTGCAAGTGCACTGGCTAAAGCTGTGAGCTAGGGGTTGGTTGGGCGTAGATGTAAGTTTCAAGTTAGTCTAGACAAGGTTCTTTTTTATGACTATTTCTGCTTGTGACCCAATTGAGAAATTGGCCGTCCTCCCGTGACGCAAATCATCCTCAATGACTCAAATTAAGAAGAAATAAGTGTGTGATTATAGATCTATTCTCATAACCACTTTGGGTTCCAACCCATTGTTTGAGAAACCCTGGTGTAGACCAGTGTTTCTCAGTGTTGGGAACCACATGTCTATGTTGATTTCACTCCAGCTAAGTATCAATTAGGCACTAAGTACTGTATCTGCCAATTAACTGAGTGGTTTTAAATGATTAGTTATATGGCTGTGATATTTCATAACATTTTGACTATTTGATGAATCCTTGTGATGTCCTTGCTGTAATAGGTTAAGATAAAACAACTATCTATTACCATTCCCATAACAGCACTGATTAGGAAAGTGTGTGTGTACAGGATGTGGGGAAGCCAGTAATCGGGTAAATTACTCTGGTATATTGGACAATGCAGAAACTATGTTGGGTTTCCCGTCAATCTGATATAGAAACTTAAATGCCCTTCTCTGTAATGCTTATATTAGCAATTGATGGCAGTGGCTAATTTAACAAAACCAAATTGTGGATTATAGTCTCTCCTTGCCTATCAAAGTAATGAAACTAAGGCTGGTATTTTTCCACTAATTGGTATTTTGACCGATAAGACCAATAATTGGTCAAAATATCAAAATTGGCTGCCTGTGTAAACACAGCCAAATATACACATTAATTTGCAATTTGGCTGAACTATCCCTTTTATGTGATGTGCTTTTCCTTGTAACCCTGGCCTCAGCACACCAAGCCAAATGAGAATGATTTTGCCCGATGCTTTGTCATGGTGAGTTTCGGTCGTTTCGAAGAGTTAATGAGTAGCTAGCTAACATCGCTGTCGGCTGATAATGCCTACATAAGTAATAACCTAACATCCATAATCTTTAAACCTTCCTGTTGTAAAATGATGTCCACAGTGAGTGAATCCATTCTGGAGCGTGTGACACCAAACTGAACTAGGCTAGTGAACAGCCAAATCAAATGTTATTTGTCACATGCGTCGAATACTACAGGTGTAGACCTTACTATGAAATGATAATTTACAACCCCTTAACCGACATTTAAAAAAAATATATATATATAACCTTTATTTAACTAGGTAAGTCAGATAAAAACACATTCTTATTTACAATGACGTCCTACACCTGCCAAACTCGGACAACGCAGGGCCAATTGTGCACGATAAAATAACAATAACAAGGCTATATACAGGTACCAAATCAATGTGCAGTGTATAGGTTTGTTGAGGTAATTCAGGTAATATGTACATGCAGGAAGGGGTCATGTGTCTATGCATAGATAATAAACCGCAGCAGTGTAAGTGGATAGTGTGAAGGAATGTGAATGTAAACTCAACAAAAAAAGAAAGGTCCTCACTGTCAACTGCGTTTATTTTCAGCAAATTTAACGTGTACATATTTGTATGAAAATAACAAGATTCAACAACTGGGACATAAACTGAACAAGTTCCACAGACATGTAACTAACAGAAATTGAATAATGTGTGTGGGGGGGGGGGGGGGGTCAAAATCAAAAGTAAGTCAGTATCTGGTGTGGCCACCAGCTGCATTAAGTACTGCAGTGCATCTCCTCCTCATGGACTGCACCAGATTTACCAGTTCTTGCTGTGAGATGTTACCCCACTCTTCCACCAAGGCACCTGCAAGTTCCCAGACATTTCTGGGGGGAATGGCCCTAGCCCTCACCCTCTGCTCCAACAGGTCCCAGACGTGCTCAATGGGATTGAGATCCAGGCTCTTTGCTGGCCATGGCAGAGCACTGACATTCCTGTCTTGCAGGAAATCACGCACAGAACGAGCAGTATGGATGGTGGCATTGTCATGCTGGAGGGTCACGTCAAGATGAACCTGCAGGAAGGGTACCACATGAGGGAGAAGGAAGTCTTCCCTGTAACGCACAGCATTGAGATTGCCTGCAATGACAACAAGCTCAGTCCGATGATGCTGTGACACACCGCCCCACACCATGATGGACCCTCCACCTCCAAATCGATCCCCCTCCAGAGTACAGGACTCGGTGTAACACTCATTCCTTCGACCATAAACGTGAATCAGACCATCACCCCTGGTGAGACAAAACCGCAACTCGTCAGTGAAGAGCACTTTTTGGGTTTGTGCCCATAGGCGACATTGTTGGCGGTGATGTCTGGTGAGGACCTGCCTTACAACGGGCCCACAAGCCCTCAGTCCAGCCTGTCTCAGCCTATTGCGGTCAGTCTGAGCACTGATGGAGGGATTGTGTGTTCCTGGTGTAATTCGGGCAGTTGTTGTTGCCATCCTGTACCTGTCCCGCAGGTGTGATGTTCGGATGTACCGATCCTGTGCAGGTGTTGTTACACATGGTCTGCCACTGTGAGGATGATCAGCTACGTCTCACAGTACGGACATTGCAATTTATTGCCCTGGCCACATCTGCAGTCCTCATGCCTCCTTGCAGCATGCCAAAGGCACGTTCACGCAGATGAGCAGGGACCCTGGGCATCTTTCTTTTGGTGTTTTTCAGAGTCAGTAGAAAGGCCTCTTTCAGTTTTCATAACTGTGACCTTAATTGTCTACCGTCTGTCTATAAACTGTTAGTGTCTTAAAGTCCGTTCCACAGGTGCATGTTCATTCATTGTTTATAGTTCATTTAACAAGCATGGGAAACAGTGTTTAAACCCTTTACAATGAAGATCTGTGAAGTTATTTGAATTTTACGAATTATCTTTGAAAGACAGGGTCCTGAAAAAGGAACGTTTATTTTTTTGCTGAGTTTATGTGTGTGTGTTTGTGGCGTCAATATGCATTTGTGTGTGTGTGTTTGTCCGTGTCTGTGTGTTGGAGTGTTAGTTTAGTATGTATGTGTGTGGTTAGAGTACAGTGAGCATACAACGAGCCTGTGCAAAAGAGTCAGTACAGGGAAAAAAAGATGAAATAAGAATACAATAAGGGGGTCAATGTAAATAATCCTTTGATTCAATGATGGCCTAGGAACGTTCTGCCCCTGCCTTGTTCAGGGGCAGAACGACAGATTTGTACCTTGTCAGCTCGGGGATTCAAACTTGCAACCTTTCAATTACTAGTCCAATGCTCTAACCACTAGGCTACCCTTCCGACCCAGTAATGTACTGGGCCGTACACACTACCCTCTGTAGCGCCTTACGATTGGATGCCGAGCAGTTGCTTTCTTGGGGTGTTTGGACCATGATAAGTCCTTAGTGATGTTTACAATCAAGGAATTTGAAACTCTCAACCCGCTCCAAACAGAAGAAAATGGACTGAAACAGGGAGGATCTACATGAACTAGGGCTACCTGGAGTAGGCTACCTGAACTAATAAGAAATGCTTGTTTTTGTTTTCCGTTGCAAAACCTTTTGCTACGGTTTGCCATAATGAACACAACCCTGGCACATGCACGTCAATAGTAAAGAGAATGTCAGTTAGACGTGTGAAAACAACGAGCAGGTCAGGGAGGATTGAGGAGTGCAAACTGTACTTTGGTCGATCAATAGACGATCCCTTTAGAGAATGACTTTGGTAGATTGAACAGACTGGGAGATGGGTCTGCCAACATTGTGCGTGTATACTAGCTCTGCCCTTTATTCATTTCCTTCCAACCTGTTGATCATTTATAACAATTCAAAACACAACAAAGCATGCAGTGACCCAAACGTGTGGTTGGTTAACACTGAACATCTGCAAGGATTATGATGACAATGATGTATCCTATCTCTAACAGTGCATTCCAAATGTGTACATTAAGAAACCATACCAACTTAAAATTAATTCCTTGACAATCAAAAGTCTTGGAATTTTGATGTATTATATTACACCAGATACAAAACAATCATAATCATGTTAGTATCCTGTTATTACGATCACTTGAGTAAATGGTGCTATATTGTGGATAAATACTGTTATTATTACATGTACACTGCAAATGAAAGACAAACGAGTTGGGTATTCATCTTGACCCTATCCCTAAGGCAGGTTAGTGATTTTTTGTCATTAATCTTATTCTGGAGGCAGCTCTGCAGAGTGGTCACCAGCTGGCACAGCCAAGTAATAAAATCAGATTTTAAACATAACCACACTGCTAACCCTAACCTTAAATTAAGACCAAAAACCTATTCTTTGTTATCGTTAATTTTCACAATGTAGACAATTTTGACTTTGCAGCTGGCCGATCTAGCGGAAATTGCTCAGTTCTGCCTCCAGCACAAGACTCATCCCAGTAAACATCAACTTGCATCCCTAAGACAGGATGCCCCCTTTGGGCATTATATGAGTGACCCACATCACAGCTGCCTAATTCTGACCAACAATAGAGACACTGCTACCGGCGTGGACACTACATCACAACACAAGTACACTTACCTCTAAAACTAAGACACTTCCCTAAACTACAATGCTTTCTTTCTAAATGAATGATGCAGAGAACAATAATAATTGAAGTATCATTGCACTTATAAAGTCGATTACAAAATCCACCATAATTATATGCTCAGGAGGCATGCTAACTAACATACTGAGGGCAGTAAGTCAAGAAATGCCATTCCAATCAGCTTACATATTTCATCACCCTTATTTACACTGTATAATATGGAAGACAAAATGTGGCACAATATACTTCTGTACATACATATGTCAAATTCACTGGAATCAAAACACCTGTTATAATACAAAGACAATTTAAGTGAAATTAAGGCTATTGTCAGAAACCAATCCCCAAACATTATTCCATGGACAATGTGAGTAGGATGTTTTTGGAAAATCATCGGGTGATCTTCTGATCTTTGGAAACACCATCCATCTCCAACCTTAGTTGAATTTGTTATGGGGGAGAAGTTAAGAGAATGCATGTCGTCAGGTTTTCTTTGACGTGTGTTAGTAAAGTGAAGGCCCTCCACACTTCATATTAGGACCTCGGACCATGACCCTTAGACACAGCCAATCCGATGAGGCCTGCTAATCCGGCCACGCCCAGGCCGATTCCCCCGACGATCGTCATGCCAACCAAGCCATCTGTGGAAAAAAGTGAATGTCAAAACATGAACATTGCCCTTATTACTTACACCTATCCATCTTCTACCCGTCATGTCCTGCCACATCAGTGATCATGAAGGAGACAAGGAAAGGATTCAAATTAGAACTATTGCGTTCCAGCCTTCATATATGCTCCCTGTCTTCGCCATTCACCTTTTTTTAGAGCCTTGTCTATGAGCTTTTCCAGCTCCAAGGCTTGCTTGTTCCCAGGTTCATTTTTCAGGAGAGTGCGGATGTACTTCAGAGCTTTCTCATAATCCTGTGATGATAAAGAGATATATGGAGCGATAGAGAGAGAGAGACATACAATTGAGTAAAAGGTGCAATGATATCTTCCGCAATCAACTCAACAGAGATGGGAGACAGAGTAATTGATTTCATTACAATAAATTCTCTCTTAAAACCTGGGGGTTAATATAGTAGTACAGTGAATGTCACCTTAAGTCTGTAGTTGGCCACAGCTAGGTAGAACAGGAAGTCTCTGGCATCGTCCTTTGATCCCTTGTTAACCAGCTCTATAAAACAAATTGAGCAACAGTCCCAGTAACATTATTATAGGCGGGTTAAGTAGGCCAATGCACTTTACGTTGCACTATGTCAGCATTTCATTCCAAAAAGATCCATTCACTTATATACAGTGCCTTCGGAAAGTATTCAGACCTCTGGACTTTTTCCACATTTTGGTACGTTAATGCAAAAAATGATTAAGTTGCTTGGCTGTGTGCTTCGGGTTGTTGTCCTGTTGGAAGCTAAACCTTCGCCCCAGTCTGAGGTCCTGGGCGCTCTGGAGTAAGTTTTCATCGTGTACTTTGCTCCATTCATCTTTGCCTCAATCCTGACTAGTCTTCCAGTCCCTGCCACTGAAAAACATCCACACAGCATGATGCTGCCACCACCATGCTTCACAGTAGGGATGGTGCCAGATTTCCTCCAGAATTTACACTTGGCATTCAGGCCAAAGATTCCATCAGACCAGGGAATCTTGTTTCTCATGGTCTGAGAGTCTTTACATGCCTTTTTGCAAACTCCATGCGGGCTGTCATATGCCTTTTACTGAGGAGGGCTTCCGTCTGGCCAATCTACCATAAAGGCCTGATTGGTGGAGTGCTGCAGAGATTGGGTTCTTGGTCACCTCCATGACCAAGGCCCTTGTCCCCCGATTGCGCAGTTTGGCCAGCTCTAGGAAGAGTCTTGGTGGTTACAAACTTCTTCCATTTAGGAATGATGGAGGCCATTGTGTTCTCAGGGACGTTCAATGCCGCAGAAATGTTTTGGTACCTTTCAACAGATCTGGGTAGGCCATCATTGTAAATAAGAATTTGTTCTTAACTGACTTGCCTAGTGAAATAAAGGCTCAATAAAATAAATCTGTGCCTCGACACAATCCTGTCTCGGAGCTCTACGGACAATTCCTTCGACCTCATGACTTTGTTTTTGCTCTATCATGACCTGTCAACTGTGGGAAATTATATAAACATCTCAAGTATAATGGAAACAGGATGCACCTCCACTCAATTTCGAGTCTCATAGCAAAGGGTCCAAATACTTATGGAAATAAGGTTATTCTGTTTTTTATACATTTGCATACATGTCTAAAAAATGTTTTTTGCTTCATCATTATGGGATATTGTGTGTAGATTGCTGTGGATTTTTATTTATTGAATCCATTTTAGAATAAGGCTGTAATGTAACAAAATGTGGAAAAGGTCAAGGGGTCTGAATACTTTCAGAAGGCACTGCACATCATTATTTTATGAGAGGCATTTGTAAGGATATCTTATTGTCTTCCGAGTACAGAACTACTGTAGGCTACCCACCTTCCAGCAATACGATTCCTTTCTTGATGTCGCCTGAATACTTGCTCCTGGTCAGACACCATGCATATTCAAACTTGGTCTCCTTCGATACGCCCCCCTTTACCAATTCAGAGTTGTACTTCGTCTCAAATTTCTGATGGTCAAAAAACAGAACAAATATGGGTACCTTTAGTGGGTTCAGGGTGTTGATAGTCTTCACTGGTGAATTTACTGAAGGCAGTGAGAATAAACAATCTCAGTTGTTGTAGCATATTTCAAGACTGTATTCCTGTCATAATAGTAAAATAAAAAGATTAATCTGGGACCTTTAGTAATGGAAGTTTGACATTAATGCTGTATCATGGTCACACGTGATACCACTGCGACCTGTACGCTCTCGTTGGCTGGCCCTCGCTTCATACTCATCGCCAAACCCACTGGCTCCAGGTCACCTACAAGTCTCTGCTAGGTAAAGCCCCGCCTTATATCAGCTCACTGGTCACCATAGCAGCACCCACCCGTAGCACGTGCTCCAGCAGGTATATCTCACTGGTCACCCCCAAAGCCAATTCTTACTTTGACCGCCTTTCCTTCCAGTTCTCTGCTGCCAATGACTGGAATGAACTGCAAAAATCACTGAAGCTGGAGACTCATATCTCCCTCACTAGCGTTAAGCACCAGCTGTCAGAGCAGCTCACAAATCACTGCACATAGCCCATCTGTAAATATCCCATCCAACTACCTCATCCCCATACTGTATTTATTTATCTTGCTCCTTTGCACCACAGTATATCTACATGCACATTCATCTTCTGCACATCTACCATTCCAGTGTTTAATTGCCATATTCTAATTACTTCTGTACCATGGCCTATTTATTGCCTTACCTCCCTTATCCTACCTCATTTGCACACACACACACACAGAGAGAGAGAGAGAGAGAGAGAGAGAGAGAGAGGAGAGAGAGAGACTTTTTCTATTGTATTATTGACTGTATGCTTTTTTATTCCATGTGTAACTCTGTGTTGTTGTATGTGTCGAACTGCTTTGTTTTATTTTGGTCAAGTCGCAGTTGTAAATGAGAACTTGTTCTCAACTAGCCTACCTGGTTAAATAAAGGTTATGCAAGCTAACTAACGTTGGTCGAACAACATTCAAGATGCAATATGAAAAACACAACAATGCGCTCAACACTTGGCTTTTAAACGTTTCGTTGGATTGAAATATCCATCAAAAGGCTTCATACATATCTGTATACTGTGTATTTAGGCAAAACGACTCAACAGAACGCAGCTAGTGTTAGTGATTATGTGTAAGGAATGACAGCTAACGTTACTGTAGCTAGCTAGCTACTAGCAATATGGCTAGATAACGTTAGCATATGTTTCACTTCTACACCTTAACTGTTGTAAACGTTTGATCAAATCAAATTTATTTATATAGCCCTTCGTACATCAGCTGAGATCTCAAAGTGCTGTACAGAAACCCAGCCTAAAACCCCAAACAGCAAGCAATGCAGGTGTGGAAGCACATATTAACGAGTGTATCTGGAAAGCTGGGTATCTCCGACACTGTTTTGTCTAAACATGATACAGCTTTGTTTTAAATCAAGAGAATTATAAACGTAAATTTACCAAAAGGTCTTCGGGAGATACCAATTCACTGACAACAGCCTCCATGTTTCCGGAAGTAACTAACTGGAAATGCTCACTTTTACCATGTGACAACAGCTAACTGGAAATGCTCACTTTTACCATGTGACAACAGCCTCACAGTTTCTATGTTGAAGCTACTGTATATTTTCGACCCATGTTTCCGGAAGTGACTGGAAACTCCCACTTTTACCAAGAGGCTAGCTATTTTTATTTTATTTTACTAGGCAAGTCAGTGAAGAACAAATTCTTATTTACAATGATGACCTACCCCTGCCAAACCCTAACCCGGATGACACTGGGGCAACTGTGCACCGCCCTATGGGATTCCCAATCATGGTCAGTTGTGATACAGCCTGGAATCAAACCAGGGTCTGTAGTGACACCTCTAGCGCTGAGAGGTAGTGCCTTAGACCGCTGCGCCACTCGGGAGCCCCTAGCTAGCCATATAATTATAGCAAACATGATTTTATTTCCATGTTTTGTCTTCCAATGGAAGACATTTTTGCTAAATCATATGCAAATACAATAATAATACATGAATACACACAAACGTTAAAATCATATGGTTTTATTTCATGCAAACAGTCATTTTAATGGTAGTTGAACATAGTTGTATTTTCTCTTCTGAAAAAAAATGGTATATAATATTTCTAAATATAAATTCTGCCTGGCTGTACCACTACGTCTAAATGGAATGTGGCGAGAAGAAGTATTTTGAATGTGTAATATCATATCTATACTGTGTGAATTACTGTAACTGTGTAGGCTAACTATGGCTATGTCCTTGGCTGTGTCAGTTAATGTCCTAGGTGGGCTGGGGAGAAAGCTAGAGGGAGCAGTTCTTTAAGGCTGGTTTCTTTGTATGAGCCATCTGGCTTAGTCAAGTACACAACCCAATCTGTTCCAAACTGGGGAGAGAGAGAAAGAGCGAGAGAGATAGTGACTTATAACACAGTTGACAACCACACACACACACACACACACACACACACACACACACACACACACACACACACACACACACACACACACACACACATAAAATGTAACTATAAGTAGTAACATTTTGATAAAGATTTAGAGGCACATTGTGTACAAACATACAAACATAATCCCTGCCTGCTGCCTGTGGATATATTATTATATTTAGTTCTGTGAAATATCAGTGGTGATCTTACCTCAATGAGCACCTGCCGACAAGCTCCACAAGGTCCGACAAAACTATCTTTGATGTCACTACAGAACACACACACACAGTGAGAGAGAACTTGCTTTGGCAATGTAAACATATGTTTCACATTCCAATAAAGCCCCTTAAATTGAAAATGTAATTAAATGGAAATTGAAGAGAGAGAGAGAGAGAAAGAAAAATGGTTAGCCTGGTTATTAGAGATCATGGTTATAGACAATTCAATATGTTCAGTCTCACCAGTCGTAGAAGTAATTTAGAAGGTATAAATATGAAGGGCTACTGGGCCAGTATCTCACCATGTAACAGCGATAGCACTGAATTTCCTGTGTCCCTCTGCTACGGCTCTCTGTATTGCTGTTCGCTCAGCACACACTGTGAGCCCAAAAGAGGAATTTTCCACATTGCATCCTATTACACAAACAAACACACACAAAGGATAACATATTACATGTCGAAATCGATTTGACTGTAATTAGCATAAAATGTCAAATGTGCTGCTGAAAGAGGAAAAGTGACATCAGTCAAGTAATATCTAAGCTCCTTGACTAAGATATTACCCGTAATTATAGCGCCATCTGCTGTCAATATGGCGGCACCGACCGGGAACCGGCTGTAAGGGCAATATGCCATTTCCCGTGCGTGCATGCACTTTAAAACGAGCTCCTTGACTTTTGCGTTGTCTGTGCCTGGGATATGAGTAGGACACAGAAGAAAGAAAATCCACACACACTTACAAACGTAATGCTTTTAACTCTGCACATTTAACTCTGTCACATTTAGGATGGTCCTACTCTGTGTTTAAAATACTGTTGGCAATAAAAGATAGCTGTCTCTCTATTGTTAGTGCACTTGCCTGCCATATCAGTTGGAATCGAAAAGGGTCTTCCACAAGTAGACTATGCAACATTGAATCCTTTTGAAACGGAGAAATTGGAGATCAGAGTAGGACAACTTCATTCAAATTACGGCACCGAGGCAGCAGCGCACAAGTTGGTTTTGTCTTGACCTCTACGCCATTGGTTGGTTGAACGTGTGCCATTGGTTGGTTGAACGTGTTCGTCATTTTTGGCAGATTTGCAATGTGCCACCAGCCACAGCGGAACCAGGCATTTCGTTGTTCTGTTGAGACTACAGTAAACACACATTCAAAGAATACATACAATTACATATTTTGCAAGGTGACCAGTTTTCTTGCTAGCTTTATTTGTAATTAAAGTGACAGAAAGGCTTGCATACACATACAGTGGTGTAGGTGCTATAGGTATATGCCCATATACCCACTTTTTTGTTTGGAGAGTTTTTTTCTACAACGCATTTCGATCATCCAGACCTCAAGGAGGCGATATTGCACCTTCTCACACCATGTGTGAATTAATTGTCACGTGTGAACACTAATACATGATCAAATTAGTCCAAAATAAATTCCCAACCATGTGGATTGACTCAAATTAAATGTTTGCCTGCAATTATTCTCATCAGCAACCTACACTTTAGCCTAATGAACATATCTTAAGGAAATTAGCTATCAACATAAATCATATTTAATTGTCTGTTATCAAGATTATATGAGAATAATAGGCATTTTTTCTAAGGAAATGTAATCTATTTCCGAAAAAAGTTGCCATTTTTATTCACTATAAAAATACATGTAAAAGCGTAAATGCTCAGGATATGGCTTCTGCAAGTACCAACATCCCTCTCAGAAAAGTTGACAATCCCAAAATGCACACATTATTTAACACACATGTAAAGAACGGAGGCGCATTCTGTTAAAAAAACTGAAAGCCTCTCCATATTAACGTGCGAATCCACTGACACTCAAGACCAATATGTTCTTAATGTTTTTTTTAGGAGAGCTTGGTGAAGACGTTAAAGTTATTCTAGCTGATAAGGTGTAGGCCTATTTACAGGCAGTGAACTATTCAACAGTGTCAGAATAGCTATCATTCAGAGTACCTGCGCTTTTACGCGTGCTTAGTGGAGGCGGAGAAGCATATCTCACCAAATACTGTGGTCTTAACAGAGTTGGGGAAGTTGTTGGGTTATTTCTATAGCGAATGAAAATAGGCTAGCCTTTTATGTTCTGAGAATAGTTAACCTTTCCTCTCTACATTTTCTGACATAAAAATGGCTATCATACATGGGGCGGCAGCGTAGCCTAGTGGTTAGAGCATTGGACTAGTAACCGGAAGGTTCCGAGTTCAAACCCCCGAGCTGACAAGGTACAAATCTGTCGTTCTGCCCCTGAACAGGCAGTTAACCCACTGTTCCCAGGCCGTCATTGAAAATAAGAATGTGTTCTTAACTGACTTGCCTGGTTAAATAAAGGTAAAATAAATAAATAAATAAATACCCATTAGGGTTGAATATTTCCCGATATTTAAAAAAAAAAGTCAATTCCAGAGGGTACCCGATATGTCAAAATCGGAAGTGTCAATAAAAAGCATTATGAAGCATATGAATATGTCTGGATTTGATTAGAGCTTTTGTCACGCCCTGACCATAGTTTGCTTTGTATGTTTATATGTTTTGTTTGGTCAGGGTGTGATCTGAGTGGGCATTCTATGTTGAATGTCTAGTTTGTCTGTTTCTGTGTTTGGCCTGATATGGTTCTCAATCAGAGGCAGGTGTTAGTCGTTGTCTCTGATTGGGAACCATATTTAGGTAGCCTGTTTTGTCATTGTGGGTTGTGGCTGATTGTCTATGTGTAGGGTTTGTGTCAACAGTTCTTATTATAGCTTTACGGTCGTTATTCGGTTTATTGTTTTGTGTTCAGTGCTTTCTTTAATTAAAGTATCATCATGAACACATACCACGCTGCGTATTGGTCCTCCGATACTTCTCGCTTCTCTTCGTCAGATGAGGAGGACGAAGACAGCCGTGACAGAATCACCCACCAAAAAAGGACCAAGCGGCGTGGTAATGGGCAGCAGCAGCAGTAGGGATGTCAGGATTTCTGGACATGGGAGCGAGATCTGGACTGTGTCACTACTTGGGAGGAAATAGACAGGTGGGCGGTCGACCCAGGGAGAGTGCCGGAGCCCGCCTGGGATTCTCTGGAGCAGTGTGAGGAGGGATACCGGCAAATGGAGTCAGCACGGCGGCACGGTAGGAAGCCCGAGAGGCAGCCCCAAAACTTTCTTGGGGGGAGGCACAGGGAGTGTGGCGAAGCCAGGTAGGAGACCTGCACCAACTTCCTGTGCTTACATGAGAGCGAGAGAGACCGGGCAGGCACCGTGTTATGCTGTGGAGCGTATGGTGTCCCCGGTGCGGGTGCATAGCCCAGTGCGGTACATTCCAGCTCCTCATATCGGCCGGGCTAGAGTGGGCATCGAGCCAGGTGCCATGAAGCCGGCTCTACGCATCTGGTCTCCAGTGCTTCTCCTTGGGCCGGCGTACATGGCACCAGCCTTACGCATGGTGTCCCCGGTTCACCAGCACAGCCCAGTGCGGCCTATTCCACCTCGCCGCACTGGTCGGGCTACGGGGAGCATTCAACCAGGTAAGGTTGGGCAGGATCGGTGCTCAAGAGCTCCAGTGCACCTGCACGGTCCGGTTTATCCAGTGCCACTTCCACGCACCAGCCCTCCGGTGGCAGCCCCCCGCACCAGGCTGTCTCTCCGTCTTCTGCCTACAGGGTCTCCCGCCTGTCCAGCGCTGCCAGAGCCTTCCTCCTCTCCAGAGCTGCTAGAGTCTCACGTCTGTCCTGAGCTGCTAGAGGCTCCCGTCTGTCCTGAGCTGCTAGAGTCTCCCATCTGTCCTGAGCTGCTAGAGTCTCCCGTCTGTCCTGAGCTGCTAGAGTCTCCCGTCTGTCCTGAGCCGCTAGAGTCTCCCGTCTGTCCTGAGCCGCTAGAGTCTCCCGTCTGTCCTGAGCCGCTAGAGTCTCCCGTCTGTCCTGAGCCGCTAGAGCCGGCAGTCTGTCCTGAGCCGTCAGAGCCGGCAGTCTGTCCTGAGCCGTCAGAGCCGGCAGTCTGTCCTGAGCCGTCAGAGCCCCCAGTCTGTCCTGAGCCACCAGTCTGTCCTGAGCCGTCAGAGCCGCCAGTCTGTTCTGAGCCATCAGTCAGCCAGGAGCTGCCAGAGCCGTCAGTCAGCCAGGACCTGCCAGGGCCACCAGCCAGCCAGGAGCTGCCAGAGGCGCCAGCCAGCCAGGAGCTGCCAGAGCCGCCAGCCAGCCAGGAGCTGCCAGAGCCGCCAGCCAGCCAGGAGCTGCCAGAGCCGCCAGCCAGCCAGGGGCTGCCAGAGCCGTCAGCCAGTCCTGAGCTACCCTTCAGTCCTGAGCTACCCCTCAGTCCAGTGGGGCCCTTTAGTAGGGTTCCAAGGTCGGTGGCGAGGGTCGCCGTTCCTAGGAGGCCACAGAAGCGGACTAAGACTATAGTGGAGTGGGGTCCACGTCCAGCGCCAGAGCCGCCACCGCAGACAGATGCCCACCCAGACCCTACCCTATAGGTTCAGGTTTTGCGGCCGGAGTCCGCACCTTGGGGGTGTTCCGTTTTCCATTCAAATGACGAACACTTAACACGCTGCGTTTTGGTCCGCTTCTTACGATGATCGTGACAGCTTTGATGATCAGCATGAAAACTCTAACCTGATGCTACCTGAGCCTGGTGAGCCAAGTATTAAAAACATTTTTTGAGCCCTACAATAAAGAAATGCATTGAGCCCAAGCCCCAAAAATGCCCAAATGATTTTGCCTTTATCCAATATGTATAGGCTATATCAGTGGTTTCCAAACTTTTTATAGTCCCGTACCCCTTCAAACATTCAACCTCCAGCTGCGTACCCCCTCTAGCACCAGGGGCGCAGCACTCTGAAATGTAGTTTTTTAAAATCATTGTAAGCCTGCCACACACACTATATGATACATTTATTAAACATAAGAATGAGTGTGAGTTTTTGTCACAACCCGGCTGGTGGGAAGTGACGTAGAGCTCTTATAGGACCAGGGCACAAATAATAATATATTAATAATCAATAAATTTGCTCTTTATATAGCAATCTTACATATACAACCTTATTTGTTCATCTAAAATTGTGAATAACTCACCACAGGTTAATGAGAAGGTTGTGCTTGAAAGAATGCACATAACTCTGCAATGTTGGGTTGTATTGGAGAGAGTCCCAGTCTTAAATAATTTCCCACACAGAGTCTGTGTCTGTATTTAGTTTTCATGCTAGTGAGGGCCGAGAATCCAATCTCACATAGGTACGTGGTTGCAAAGGGCATCAGTGTCTTAACAGCGCGATTTGCCAAGGCAAATTTGATATATTTTCTGATTGGATTCAGTCTCCCCTTTAACTGTCCTAATTGCCCCATTTTTATAACCTTTTTATAACCTCTGTTCAGGGATTGAGTCTGTTGTAGAGGATCAGCATGAGCAAAGTGAGGTGTAGAATCAATGATCTACAAATAGTATTCCCTGCCAAATAATAGGCTTTGTGCAATTAAGATTTGTAGTCACTGGAGGAAAAAGGAATCAAGTATCAACTCTAATTCCCGGCAGTGCTTTGGGTATGGAAGGGAACACAGAGGATGGAATTCACAAGCATGGATGAAGCCCTGAGCAGGCTGTAGTGATGCTCAAGACCAGTTTACGGTGCATTTGGAAAGTATTCAGACCCCTTGACTTTTTCCACATTTTGTTTCTTAACAG
This sequence comes from Oncorhynchus kisutch, assembly GCF_002021735.2. Taxonomy (NCBI): domain Eukaryota; kingdom Metazoa; phylum Chordata; class Actinopteri; order Salmoniformes; family Salmonidae; genus Oncorhynchus; species Oncorhynchus kisutch. The sequence continues at coordinate 27,826,973 of NC_034182.2, forward strand.
CCTTATTCTAAAATGGATTAAAAAAATTATTTTCCTCATCAATCAACACAATACCCCATAACAAAGTGAAAACAGATTTTTAGAATTTTGACAAATGTATTAAAATAAACAACTGAAATACCGTATTTACATAAGTATTCAGACCCTTAGCTATGAGCCTCGAAATCGAGTTGATTCAATTGATTGGGCATGATTTGGAAAGGGACACAAATCAAATCACATTTATTGGTCACATACACATATTTAGTAGATGTTATTGCGGGTGTAGCAAAATGCTAGTGTTCCTAGCTCCAACAGTGCAGTAATATCTAACACTTCACAACAATACACACAAATCTAATAGTAAAATAATGAAATTAAGAAATATATAAATATTAGGACGAGCAATGGAGGAGTGACTATAATACAGTAGAATATAATATAGTATATACATATGAAATTAGTAAAGCAGTATGTAAACATTATTGAAGTGAATAGTGTTCCATTATGTGAAGTGACCAGTGATTCCATGTCTATGTATATAGGGAAGCAGCCTCTACGGTTCAGGGTTGAGTAACCGGGTGGTAGCCGGTTAGTGATGGCAGTCTACACCTGTCTATATAAGGTTCCATAGTTGACTGTGCATGCCAGAGAAAAAACTAAGCTATGAGGTTGAAGGAATTGTCCGTAGAGCTCCGAGAATGTGTGTAAGAATGGGAGGGTGGGGACAAGCGTGGCGTGGGTGGGCAAGGGTGAGTAAAGATGGGAGTTTGGGATACGCTTGGCTTGGGTGGGGTAAAGGGGGGAGAATTGTATTAATTGTATTGGTTTTTTTGTGACTTGCAAACCCGCTGTAAAATGAATAAGAGTCCTGAAAAGACTAGGAAAGGATGTCAAATCATTATTATTCCTTGTTTGTCATTATAGCTAAGATTCAATGGTGGTTATTGGTTAAAATTGAGAGGGGCTTAATCCAGGGGACTCTGATGGGGTGACTGGGAGGGCATCAGACACTTCTCTGAGGTGTGCATGGGGCCTCCATTCATCCCATTTCAGTCACTTGGTGGACCCACTCTCCCCAAGTAGACCCCCACCAGCCACTATACTTTAATTTCATTTCTACGGTAATACAACCTGGCCACAGTACTTAAGTAACAGTCTTTCTCCATTTGATGTACAATGACATAATCAAAACTGTTTTGTTGGTACATTAGGAGAGAAGTTGAAGTTTAAAATCCCTAAAAAGGCAAAGCGCCTCATAGTACAAAGTAGACCAACATAATCCAATGTATCACATGGAATATGCACGGGCTTCATGATAGCATATGGTTCTTGAACACTTAAAGAGATTGTCAGCAGATGTGGCTTCCTGCAAGAGTTACATTTAAAAAAAGGTCAAGGCCATCAGACTGTCAAACAGCCATCACTAGCACATTAGAGGCTGCTGCCTATGGGCATAGACTAGGAATCACTGGCCACTTTAAGGAATGGAACACTAGTCACTTTAATAACGTTTACATATCCGGCATTACTAATCTCATATGTATATACTATATTCTATACTATTCTATGGTATCTTAGTCACTTAATAATATTTACATATCTTGCATTACTCATCGAATATGTATATACTGTATTCTCTACTATTCTATGGTATCTTAGTCATTTAATGTTTACATATCTGCCATTACTCATCTCATGTGTATATATTGTTTTCTATACTATTTTACGGTATCTCATTCACTTAATAATGTTCACATATCTTGCATTACTCATCTCATATGTATATACTGTTTTCTATACTATTCTATGGTATCTTAGTAATTTAATGTTTACATATCTGGCATTACTCATCTCATATGTATATACAGTATTCTATACTATTCTACTGTATCTTAGTCTGTTCCGCTCTGACATTGCTCATCCATATGTATATAGTCTTAATTCATTCCTACTTAGATTTGGGTATATGTTGTATAATTAGTTAGATATTACTTGTTAGATATTACCGAACTGTCGGAGCTAGAAGCACAAGCATTTCGCTACACCCGCAGTAACATCTGCTAATCACGTGTATGTGACCAATATATTTGATTTGATTTTTGATTTGAGAGAAAGGCAGGTTGAGGTTGCCAGGATTAGAGTAGTACAGAAGTTGTAATATGCTCAGGCAGTGAAGAGAGTAGTAGAGGAAGATGGGTCCAGGCTGCCGGCCTGGTGTAGGGTCAAGTAGTGGAATATTGGTGAGATTTTAATGGCTGTAGGTTTAGTTGGTAGGGAATTATTTTCCCCTTTTCCCAGTCCTTTTTCCCTTCCCTTTTTGTGTCACAAAGTGTAATGAATTCACACTCCAGAACAGTAGGTGGAAACACAGGACTAGATAAGAGAAATTTATGAATAGGGAGGCTGTGACTGGCCTCACACTCCAGTACAGTAAGTAGGTGGTATATGCACCTCTTGGTTGCGATTAGCCAATACAAAGTTAAAGAAGGAGAAGAAGAAGAGCACACAGCTCTCAAGCGTTTGTTGCATGGAGCAGCTCACAGAAGAATGACATCGGGAGCCTGTAGGGTAGGTAGGAAAGACGTTTCAACTTATGATATCTACCAGTATTATGCTAACTAAGGGAACAATGGGTATGCAAACCAGGTATTGAAAACGTTTAGTCCAAAGTCTTGTTTGAATCTTTGCAAAGCGCAATTCAGTCATCAGGCGCTGTTTGAGTAAACAAGGCTTTACCAAAAAACCTTCACATAAATGACTCCAAAGTAGACAGAATGATATCATTATGATTTTTATAAATCGGGAGGGCATTCTTTTTTTTTGCGAACTCTGCCATCACATTTACACTGTAGGTCTACAGTTGAAGTCAGAAGTTTACATACACCTTAGCCAAATACATTTGAACTCAGTTTTTCACAATTCCTGACATTTAATCCATGTAAAAAATCCTGTTTTAGGTCAGTTAGGATCACCACTTTATTGTAAGAATGTGAAATGTCAGAATACTAGTAGAGAGAATGATTTATTTAAGCTTTTATTTCTTTCATCACATTCCCAGTGGGTCAGAAGTTAACATATACTCAATTAGTATTTGGTAGCATTGCCTTTAAATTGTTTAACTTGGGTCAAACGTTCTGGGTAACCGTCCACAAGCTTCCCACAATAAGTTGGATGAATTTTGGCCCATTCCTCCTGACAGAGCTGGTGTAACTGAGTCAGGTTTGTAGGCCTCCTTGCTTGCACGCACCTTTTCAGTTCAGCCCACACATTTTCTATAGGATTGAGGTCAGAACTTTGTGATGGCCACTCCAATACCTTGATTTTGTTGTCCTCAAGTCATTTTGCCACAACTTTGGAAGTTTGCTTGGGGTCATTGTCCATTTGGAAGACCCATTTGCGACCAAGCTTTAACTGATATCTTGAGATGTTGCTTCGATATATCCACATAATTTTCCATCATCATGATGCCATCTATTTTGTGAAGTGCACCAGTCCCTCCTGCAGCAAAGCACCCCCACAACATGATGTTGCCACCACCGTGCTTCGCGGTTGGGATGGTGTTCTTGCAAGCCTCCCCCTTTTTCCTCCAAACGGTTCTATTTTTGTTTCATCAGACCAGAGGACATTTCTCCAAAAAGTACGGTCTTTTTCCCCATGTGCAGTTGCAAACCGTAGTATGGCTTTTTTATGGCGGTTTTGGAGCAGTGGCATCTTCCTTGCTGAGTGGCCTTTCAGGTTATATGTCGATATAGGACTATAGTTTTACTGTGGATATAGATACAGACAAAGCGGTCTTCTGGTCAGGCTCCGGAGACGGGCACATCGCGCACCGCTCCCGAGCATACTACTCGCCAATATCCAGTCTCTTGACAACAAGGGAGATGAAATCCGAGCATGGGTAGCAATTCCAGAGAGACATAAGAGACTGTAACGTTCTTTGCTTCACGGAATCATGGCTCACTTGAGACACGCTGTCGGAGTCGGTACAGCCAGCTGGTTTCTTCAGGCATCACGCCGACAGAAACAAGCATCTTTCTGGTTTGAAGAGAGGGGGGGGGGGGGGGGGTATGCCTATTGATTAACGAGAAGGAATTCAAGTCATTCTGTTCACCTGACTTAGAATTCCTCACAATCAAATGTTGACCTCATTATCTACCAAGAGAATTCTCTTCGTTTATAATCACAGCCGCATATATTCCCCCCTAAACAGACACATCGATGGCCCTGAACTGAATTAATTTGACTCTATGTTAACTGGAAACCACATATCCTGAGGCTGCATTCATTATAGCTGTGGATTTTAACAAGGCTAATCTGAAAACAAGACTCCCTAAATTCTAACAGCATATTGATTGTGCAACCAGGGCTGGTAAAACCCTGGATCATTGTTATTCTAACTTCTGCAAAGCATAAAAGGAAGCTTCTAAAGCCATGACATAATTATATGGAATTTTCCAAGCTGTTTAAAAGCACAGTCAACTTAGTGTATGTAAACGTCTGACCCACTGGAATTGTGATAAGTGAAATAATCTGTCTGTAAACAATTGTTGGAAAAATGACTTGTGTCATGCACAAAGTAGATGTCTGAACCGACTTGCCAAAACTATATTTTGTGAACAAGAAATTTGTGGAGTGGTTGAAAAATGAGGTTTTAATGACTCCAACCTAAGTGTATGTAAACTTCTGACTTCAACTGTACGTTGTACACTAGGCTACAGAAACCCCTCTATCCAAAAGGTATCTTGCTTGGTGTGAAACTGAATTAAATGGCAACTACACCTCCCCAAATATTGATTTTTTGAGAATTGCAATTGAGAGTGAATACCTGGAAAAACTATGGGAAAACAATTTTTCACACAGTGCGACTTTCCTTCACCGGGCAGAACATTTGGGAACATTATTGTATACCCACTTCTCCAGGCACCACAGACACACATACACACAGACAGAAAGAAAGAACAGCAAAACCATGTTAGTGAGGTTTCTGTGCCACGGAGTTCTCAAGCGTCCACACCATACGATCTCTTATGTGAATGGAGTAGATGGTGTCCCCTAAATGCCATTTTCACACAGGTAAGGAAGATGAAGAACACTCCACAGAAGAACACCACAGCCATACAGATGCTGCCCAGGCTGTTGAACCAGAAAGCAAACAGGTATATCTTCCTCTGACAGTACTTCTCTCCACCATTCGTGTCATAGTTCGGGGGATATATGGAGTACACCCACTCACTCCCTTAAGATACAGAGAAAAACAAGGATTAATGTCAGACAATAGGTACGGTGCATTCAGAAAGTATTCAGACCCCTTGACTCTTTCCACATTTTGTTACGTTACAGCCTTATTCTAAAATTGTTTAAATAAAGCAATTTCCTCATCAATCTACACACAATACTGTAGCACTATTGATCAAATCAAATAACATTTTATTAGTCACATGCACCGAATACAACAGGTGTAGTAGACCTTACAGTGAAATGCTTACTTATGAGCCCCTAACCGACAGTGCAGTTTCAGAAAATATGGATAAGAATAAGAGATCAAGTTAAACAAGTTAAACAAGTTAAAGAGGAGAAGAAAAAATAACAATATATACATAGAGGTGCCGGTACAGAGTCAATGTGCGGGGGCACCAGTTAGTTGAGGTAGTATGTACATGTAGGTAGAGTTAATTAAAGTGACTATGCATAGATGACAACAGAGAGTGGCAGTGGTATTGAAGTTGCACAGGAAACAGGAAGCGGAAACCAATTGTTACTTACCGTCTTCATGTACTTGATGTGCTGGTAAACAACATGCATGGTAAAGTCTGATTAACTATATATCTTTGTCTGTCGTGACTACATCACAAAGCATTTTGAAACAAATATTGCATAGTGACAAAGCAAAAACAGGTTTTTAGACATTTCTGGAAATGTATTAAATATAAAAACAGAAATACCTTATTTACATACAGTTGAAGTCAGATGTTTACATACACTTAGGTTGGAGTCATTAAAACTTGTTTTTCAACTACTCTGGTTGAAAGGGAGGTGACCAAGAACCAGATGGTCACTCTGACAGAGCTCCAGAGTTCCTCTGTGGAGCACTCCACCGATCAGGCCTTTATTGTAGAGTGGCCAGACGGAAGCCACTCCTTAGTGAAAGGCACATGACAGCCCACTTGGAGTTGGCCTGAATGCCAAGTGTCACTTCTGGAGGAAACCTGGCACCATCCCTACGGTGAAGCATGGTGGTGGCAGCATCATGCTGTGGGGAAGTTTTTCAGCGGCAGGGACTGGGAGACTAGTTAGGATAGACGGAAAGATGAATGTAGCGAAGTACAGAGAGATCCTTGATGAAAACCCGCTTCAGAGCACTCAGGACCTCAGAGTGGGGTGAAGGTTCACCATCCAACAGGCCAACGACCCTATGCACACAGCCAAGACAACGCAGGAGTGGCTTCGGGACAAATCTCTGAATGTCCTTGAGTGGCCCAGCCAGAACTAACTTGACCCCGATCGAACATCTCTGGAGAGACCTGAAAATAGTTGTGCAATGACGGTCCCCATCGACCCTGACAGGGCTCGAGAGGATCTGCACAGAAGAATGGGAGAAACTCTACAAATACAGGTGTGCCAAGCTTGAAGCATCATATCCAAGCAGACTCAAGGCTGTAACTGCTGTCAAAAGTGCTTCAACCAAGTACTGAGTAAATGGTCTGAATACATGTAAATGTGATATTGAATTTTTAAATTTTTAATACATTTGCAAAGATTTCTAAAAACCTGTTTTTGCTTTGTCATTATGGGGTGCTGTGTGTAGATTGATGAGGGAAAATAACGATTTAGTCAATTTTAGAATAAGGCTGTAACGTAACATAATGTGGAAATAGTAAAGTAGTCCCCAATGCACTGTATATACAGATTTTGGGAAATAACGCTACTGTTTACTTTGTGACATATTGTGGAGTCTATGTATTGGTAATGACAATGTGAAGTTGGTGGTGCTAGGCTATTCTGCAACTTCCTGTGCTCAAGTGTTCTGGTTGACCGGTTTGTGCACCAAAACATTCTTGTTTCCCCTAGCATCTCTACATGGAGAATCCTTTCAGTTAGTCTCCCATTGACATTAATGCATGAATGCAAGTGAAAATTTGACTTAAGTGAAAGATAGGATTTGCCCCTATGTGCCTATTGCCATCTCCTTCTCCCTTCCCTCAATCTCCTTTCCTCATCCCTCTTGCTTACCTGTGATGAACCAGCCGAGGTTGAAGAGTTGGAGGAGGAAGATGCAGGAGGAACACAGTAGGCTCAGGAAGCCAGTCTCCAGTGTGTTATTGAGGTAGGCTAGGAGCAGGGAGGCGATGGACGTCAGCCCGATCACCAGCAGGTAGATGGGGATATAAGGCTGTAAGGGGCAGTCATGTAGGTGCATAGCCCCTATAGGAAGAAAGTGGAGATTGATTATATACACAGTATGTCAGTTTCTCTCAATGGGTGGTTTTAGGCATCTTGCAGTATCTTATCCACCATCAATGTCATTCTCGCAGTAAGGAGTATGGAGAGGAAAGGAAATATGATGTACACACCTAATCCCACTGCTGACATTAGAAACATCCACAAGATGATATTCAGCACAACTGTAGACAGAGAGATCAAGAGATCACAAACTCGACAACATGCTGAAAACACTGAACACTCGTTTGTTATATGAGAGGTAACTACTGTACCTATTATTGAGATCAGACAGGATGACAGAACGGGAGACCTCTGTGAAGTCTCCATCTTTTGTGAGTCCTTTAAATCTAAAAGGACTAGACACAGGATTGGTCTCTGAACAGTCATTTCAACTTACAATATTTGATAGATGGTTCCAGGTTCAAAGTTTTATTTACCAAATTGCAGACAGCAAAGACTCCGACGTTTAAATATACTAGTTTCAGTTTTTATTCACTACTATACAATGTGCCACCAATAAATGATGGATAAGATAAAAACCAGCGTAGATATCGGTTCTTACTTGATTAACTTTATGTCAAATGCTGAAATCATAAATGAATGGTTGCCAAATGACGTGGAAATAAACACTGAACCCTCAAATTAGTTGTTGATAAAAGTATACAGTATTCAATACATAAAATATGTTTTATTTTGTGAGTATCTCTTACCTGTCTCTTTTGTGAAGGAGTGAATCTGTCAAGAGTTTTGCTTTTCCGTTACCGTGTAGCCTCACAGCTTGTGCCATAATTAGTCAACTTTGAAACTTCTACCATTGAGGTAGGATGTTTTGAAATGCACCCTCAGGGCAAAGCAGAACCATTGCAACACCCCCTAACCACACTCTACAACACAACTCATACCCTTTCACGTCCTGACCTTTTTATGTCTCTATTTTAGTTTGGTCAGGGCGTGAGTTGGGGTGGGCATTCTATATTTTGGTTCTGTGTGTTATATTTATAGGTGTTTGGCCTGGTATGGTTCCCAATCAGAGGCAGCTGTCAATCGTTGTCTCTGATTGAGAACCATACTTAGGCAGCCTGTTTTCCCACTATGGGTTGTGGGTAGTTGTTTTCCGTTTCAGTGTTTGCACCATATGGGACTGTTTCGGTTTTCATTTATTCTCTTGTTCTTTTGTATTTAGTGTTCAGTTAATTAAAGGAAATATGAACAGGTACCACGCTGAGCTTTGGTCTCCTCCTTCTTCCTCAGACGAACATTGTTACATCCCCTGCATAGAGAATTATTCTTAGCAGCCATTTCCTTTGCATTTTCTCTTTTCAAAGACTAACATTGCAAAAGCCAGAGTTACCAGAGTTACATTAATGAACAGAACGCCAGTTTGTAATATCTTTAAGGCAGGATGTTTGAAAATAGTCCCCAAGACACCACTTGATTGTTGCAACACTTCAAATGAGTGTATCCCAATGATAATGCATATAGTATGTACTGTATATTTCTCTTTGAACTCAATGGGGAAGATGTTGTTTGATTTTATTAGCATACCAATGTGTTGATTTACAGTATATGACAAATAGACTGGATGGTTCAGCAACAAGGCAAGTCAAAAATCCTTTCGTCAAAAAAATCTCAAAACACCCCAAGAATTCCTCCTGAGATCACTCCTGTCCAGGCAGCCCGTAAACATTGTCTGCTTGTATGACATTTATGTTGCCATACATTCCTCACAGCCTGCCAAGGTACTAACATCCCCTCACCGCCACAGCACTCCCATAGTTTGGAGTGTTTACAGCACACACCTCCCATAACATCTTCAGCAGCACTCGCAGCAGCAGCACTCACAGAAAGCAACACTGAAACTATCACCACAGAGATCAAATTGCTGAAAGAACTTGATAATCCATGTGGACAGTGTCACTGCACTTGCAATGTCCAACATGATAGAGGTAGAGAATGTAAACAGTTTTGTCGCAGTATGTTTTGCTCCCGTAGGTCTGATCATACATAGTTGGGTGGATATGCACTCTAGGTCATCCCATTACCTGTAGACAAAGAGAAAAAATTATAATACTAATACTAATACTAATAATACTAATAATTATAATAATTATTAATGATGGCTTAAGGAGGACCATGCAAGAATGGCTGGCTCCTACAGACATAGGAGCCAGCCATTCTTGCACGGTCCTCCTTAAGTCATCAGAGTATACTGCCTTGGCACATCGCGCTGTTAAGACACTGATGCCCTTTGCAACCACACACATCTGTGAGAGTGGATTCTCTTCCCTCACTAGCATGAAAACTAAATACAGGCACAGACTGTGTGTGGGAAATTATTTAAGACAGACTCTCTCCAATACAACCCAACATTGGGAGAGTTATGTGCATCCTTTCAAGCACACCCTTCTCATTAACCTGTGGTGAGTTATTCACAATTTTCAATGACCAAATAAGGTTTTATATCTAAGATGGTTAAATAAAGAGCAAAATGATTGATTATTATTATATTATTATTTGTGCCCTGGTCCTATAAGAGCTCTACGTCACTTCCCACGAGCCGGGTTGTGACAAAAACTCACACTCATTCTTATGTTTAATAAATGTATCATATAATGTGTGTGTGACAGGCTTGCAATGATGGCAAAAAACAACATTTGAGAGTGCGCTGACCCTGGTGCTAGAGGGGGTACGTAGCTGGAGGTTGAATGTTTGAAGGTGTACGTACGTACGGGTCTATAAAAAGTTTGGGAACCTCTTGTCCATATAACCTGGTTCAAACATTCATGACATTACCCTGAGGAAGGCACAGTGATGCCCGAAACGTTGGTGTTTTACCCAATAAATTATTGGGAGTTCATGTGTATAGAGTGTGCAACTCTCTTTATTTCTTTTTATATCTTAGAGTTTATTCGCCGTTAGTCAGCACCTAGACACTAAATCATGTTCTCTGGGGGTACTCCAGCTCATACTTTTTATTAGAGTATTGTGATTTGATAACATGTTTTGATGTCAAAGGCCCTGTACAGTGAAAATAAGAACTTTCCTAGAATTACAAATTATGGGACAAAAATGCCTTTTAATTCATTGGAACAGGGCCATGACATTATCGTCACAGACAGTGACAGACAGTGACGATAACGTCATGGCCCTGTTCCAATGAATTAAAAAGCATTTTTGTCCCATAATTTGTCATTCTAAAGTGGCTTCTGATTAAATAAAATGTTCACAGGATGATACACTCTAGGTCATCCCATTACCTCTAGTCAAAGAGAAAAAAATTACAATACTGAATTATTAATGATGACTTAAGGAGGACCATGCAAGAATGGCTGGCTCCTATGTCTGTAGGAGCCAGCCATTCTTGCATATGAACTCTGTATGTAAAAGCGTTACATGATCGCTGCCCATATCATTGCATAGTGCAGAAAATACACTAGAGTCCAAGGGCCTTGCTTTAACAAAGTTAGCAATTTTCCCTGTAGTGTCCAAAACGTCTTTCAAGCTGTCAGGCATTCCCTTGGCAGCAAGAGCCTCTCAGTGGATGCTGCAGTGCACCCAAGTGGTGTCGGGAGCAACTGCTTGCACGCACGTTACCACTCCACTATGTCTCCCATCATGGCTTTTGCACCATCAGTACAGATACCAACATGATCAGCAGCTACGTTTGGCTTCATACAGACCGTTAGTGGAATTCCCGCGAGAGAGTAACGGTTAATGTGATTGGATGTTACTTACTGTATTTGTCTAGGATACCTGTATTTGACATTGTGTTGTTATTTCGCTGAACACTAGCTTCTTATGGCTGGGGGCAGTATTGAGTAGCTTGGATGAATAAGGTGCCCAGAGGTGCCCAGAGTAAACTGCCTGCTACTCAGTCTCAGTTGCTAATATATGCATATTATTATTTGGATAGACAACACTCTGAAGTTTCTAAAACTGTTTGAATGATGTCTGTGAGTATAATAGAACTCATATGGCAGGCAAAAACCTGAGAAAAATCTGAGGTTGGTCGTTTTTCAACTCATTCCCAATTGAAGATACAGTGGGATATTGGTCATGTTGCACTTCCTAAGGCTTCCACTAGATGTCAACAGTCTTTAGAACCTTGTTTGATGCTTCTACTGTGAAGTGGGGTCGAACAAGTCATAGGTCTGCCAGAGAGCCACGAGCTGGCCACGCTCGTTCCCGTGAGAGCAAGCTCTGTTCCATTGCATTTCTACAGACAAAGGAATTCTTTGTCAGGAAGATTTATGTTAAAAACATCTGAAAGATTTATTCTATACTTTGTTTGACATGTTACTACGGACTAACAGAACTTTTTGACTTTTTCTCTGCTCCTAGTGAACGCGCTTCGTGAGTTTGGATTTGTTTACCAAACGCGCTAACAAAATGAGCTATTTGGACATAAATGATGGACATTATCAAACAAATCAAGCATTTATTGTGGAACTGTGATTCCTGGGAGTGCATTCTGATGAAGATCATCAAAGGTAAGTGAATATTTATAATGTTATTTCTGACTGCACAATATGGCGGATATCTTTTTGGCTTGTTTGGGCTCTGAGCACCGTACTCAGATTATTGCATGGTTTGCTTTTTCCGTAAAGCTTTTTTGAAATCTGACACAGCAGTTGCATTAATAAAGACCATACACGAGAACACTACACAATACAAAACAACAAATGTGAAAACCAAAACAGTCCTATCTCGTGCAATGACACAAAGACAGAAGACAACCACCCACAATGTACCCACAGAATATGGCTGCCTAAATATGGTTCCCAATCAGAGACAACGATAGACAGCTGCCTCTAATTGAGAACCAATCTAGGCAACCATAGACCTACAAACTACCTAGAAAGGATACAGCCCCATCAACATACAAAAAACCCTAGACCAAACTAAACACATAAATCCCCCATGTCACACCCTGACCTAACCAAAACAATAAAGAAAACAAAGATAACTAAGGCCAGGGCGTGACAATATGGTAGACCATTCTTGAGGGGAAGGGGATGCACACTCTCCGCACGTAGCAGGGCATTGTGGTCTGTGAGCTTGTGTATTAGTCTGTGTGTAATGCATCATTCTCCTTTCATGATCCATGTTGTTAGCTTCTAATTTTCAGAGTAAATAACTCACGGACAAGTTGAATTCTTCCCAAAGGGTCGATACAGCGGTATTCAGTCAAAGACATAGCTTTCCCCGTGGTGGTATTCATACCCCACTTTGGGTGGAGTCTCCTCCTTATCACTCCTCCTTATGCATCGTTCTTGCTAAGCAGGGAACTAAGTGGTTTGAGCCTTCAACGGTTTCTCCCCTTATCAGTACTGTCACATGCGATTGTTTTCCCTGCGCTCAGCCCCTCCCAAGCTTCATTATGGCACCCCTCATGTCTCTTTTGTAACTAATCAAATCAGATCAAATGTTATTGCTCACATACACATGATTAGCAGATGTTAATGCGAGTGTAGCGAAATGCTTGTGCTTCTAGTTCCTACCATGCAGTCATATCTAACAAGTAATCTAACAATTTCACAACAACAAAGGAATGAATAACAATATGTACATATAAATATATGGATGAGCGATGGCCGAATGGCATAGGCAAGATGCAGTAGTTGGTATATATATATGTGTGTGTATATGTGTGTGTATATATACAGTGCATATATATGAGTATATATATGAGTTGAGTAATGTAGGGTATGTAAACATTATATTAAACATTATATTAAGTGGCATTGTTTAAAGTGGCTAGTGATATATTTATTACATCCTATTTTTTATTGTTAAAGTGGCTAGAGATTTGAGTCAGTATGTTGGCAGCAGCCACTCAATGTTAATGATCGCTTTTTAACAATCTGATGGCCTTGAGATAGAAGCTGTTTTTCAGTCTCTCGGTCCCAGCTTTGATGCACCTGTACTGACCTCGCCTTCTGGATGATAGCGGGGTGAACAGGCAGTGACTCAGGTGGTTGTTGTCCTTGATGATCTTTTAAGCCTTCCGGTGACATCGGGTGGTGTAGGTGTCCTGGAGGGAAGGTAGTTTGCGTTGATGCGTTGTGCAGACCTCACTACCCTCTGGAGAGCCTTACGGTTGTGGGTGTAGCAGTTGCCGTACCAGGCGGTGATAAAAGTTTGTGAGTGTTTTTGGTGACAAGCCAAATTTCTTCAGCCTCCTGAGGTTGAAGTGGCGCTGTCTGTGTGGGTAGACCATTTCAATTTGTCCGTGATGTGTACGCCGAGGAATTTAAAATTTTCACCTTCCCACTACTGTCCTGTCGATGTGGATAAGGGGGTGCTCACTCTGCTGTTTCGTGAAGTCCACGTCATCTCCTTTGTTTTGTTAACGTTGAGTTTGAAGTTATTTTCCTGACACCACACTCCGAGGGCCCTCACCTCCTCCCTGTAGGCTGTCCCATTGTGGGGCCCCAGTGTTGAGGATCCACGGGGTGGAGATGTGGTTTCCTACCCTCACCACCCGGGGGCGTCCCGTCAGAAAGTCCAGGACCCAGTTACACAGGGTGGGGTCGAGACCCAGGGTATCGAGCTTAATGATGAGTTTGGAGGGTACTATGGTGTAAAATGCTGAGCTGTAGCCAATGAACAGGCCCTGTACAGTCAAAATAAGAACTTTCCTTACATAGGTATTCCTCTTGTCCAGATGGGTTAGGGCAGTGTGCAGTGTGATTGCGATTGCGTCGCCTGTGGACCTATTGGGGTGGTAAGCAAATTGGAGGGGGTCTAGTGTGCCAGGTAGGGTGGAGGTGATATGATCCTTAACTAGTCTCTCAAAGCACTTCATGATGAAGTGAGTGCTAAGGGGCGATAGTCGTTTAGCTCAGTTACCTTAGGTTTCTTGGGAACAGGAACAATGTTGGAAGCATGTGGGAACAGCAGACTGGAATAATTTTTGATTGAATATGTCCGTCAATATGTCGGTCAACACACCAGCCAGCTGGTCTGCGCATGCTCTGAGGACACGGCTAGGGATGCCGTCTGGGCCGGCAGCCTTGTGAGGGTTAACACGTTTAAATGTTTTACTCACGTTGGCTGCGGTGAAGGAGAGTCCGCAGGTATTGGTAGCGGGCCATGTCGGTGGCACTGTATTGTCCTCAAAGCGAGCAAAGAAGTTGTTTAGTTTGTCTCGGAGCAAGACATCGGGGTCCCCGATGGGGCTGGTTTTCTTTTTGTAGTCTGTGATTGACTGTAGACCCTGCCACATACCTCTCGTGTCTGAGCCGTTGAATTGCGACTCTTCTTTGTGTCTGTACTGACGCTTAGCTTGTTTGATTGCCTTGCGGAGGGAATATGTTCCTATACTTCTGTACTTCTATACTTCTGAGTTTAATACAACAATGTTCCAAGTTTAACCCCGAATCCAACAATGTCCAGGTAGTTTATTTTTCTCTCATCAGTCTGCATGGTGAATTTGAGATCCAGTCACAATACAACACTGGTACTCTGTAACAACAACTGCTTCAACATTGTATTATGTTATTATAACTATTATTACTAAACATAATCAGTCATATTGCTGAAAATGTGATTATAATGATTGTATATTTAAACCCAGTGATTTTGAAAGGCTTCTAACTATCTTGGTAATTTGAATGGCGTTTGATTTAGCATGGACTTTGCACTTTTGGGATTATTCAATTGATTCCCTTGTACAAGGCAACTCAATCAGTGCAGCTCAAGTATTTGAAAGGAGTTTACGTATTTTAAGCCAGGTTGGGGACACCAAAATATTATGTGTCAAATAAGACATACAGATAAGAAGTATCCTGTGATGTTATCGGTGAATAGGGCATTTTGAAAGCATTGAATGAAAGAAAATAGCTGTACAAAGAGTTCAAATGGAGTAACATTTAAACTGAACAAGGTTCGTCTGGGATTCTCAAGTAACTGAATCTTTCACTTTCATTTTGATCTCAGGGGTTGTAAGGCTCCCAGTCCAACACATAACAGTAAGCCTGATATGTTTGTTAGTCAATGATTACATAGAGCTATCCATAGAGGTATATGATGTATGAACAATATACCTTAGGCATGGAAATGCAACTGTTACCCAGAAGGTAAGAACCGGTAATAATGTGGCTCTGATAGACCTGTATCACTGACTAATTGCTTCGTGCTTCTACACCTGCATTGCTTGCTGTTTGGGGTTTTAGGCTGGGTTTCTGTACAGCACTTTGAGATATCAGCTGATGTACGAAGGGCTATATAAATACATTTGAAATTTGATTTAATTGTGCTACAAAAACAGTTTTGTCCTGCAGATTAAACTGAATCACTGATACAATCATATACCTACACCAGACTATGATCATAACATGAAACACAGGCACATTATTCACAATTTGAATATTTTCTTTAATACATTTAATAACGTATAAATAGTTTAAAATTGAGCTAATGAGAATGAATGCAACAATGTTTCTCATACAGAAACACAGTCATATATAATAACAGTTAAAACCAATAATTCGTTATTCAATTGAGAACTGGATTCCATTGGTTTTCTCTAGTTTGTTTAGTAAACATTATACACCCTCTCCTCCCCTCTCCTCCTCTCCAATATCATCTTCCTCCGCTCCTCTCTTCTCCCCTCTCCTCTACTGCCCTCTACTCTCCCTTCCTCCTCCTCCTGTCTTGTACTGTTGTCTCCTCTCCTCCCCTCCTCTCATTCTCTCCCTCATGATCTGTTGTCATCAGGGTCCCTCTTGCCCAGTATAAAGGCACAGACAAGCATACAGCATCCCCCCAGCAGCAGAAGGCCCAGCACAACGTAGGCTAGAGTGGTGGTCCAGAAGGCAAACAGGTACAGGGTCTTGTTGCAGTAGGGGTCCTCAGTCAGTGTCTGGTTGAAATTGGGCTGATAGATGGAGTAGATCCACACGTTACCTAGAGAGATAGAGAGAGAGAGAGAGAGCGATATATATATATATATATAGAGTGTAAAACTCACAAGTCTGTTATTTTCGCAAGTCTTTCACTGTCACAGCTTGAGAAACTGTAACGTTGTATTTTTGGTGGGAATCAGTTAGTTCTTGGAAGAGGTTAAAAGTGTGCTGGAACACTTCCTCCTCCTCTCTCTCTCTCTCTCTCTCTCTCTCTCTCTCTCTCTCTCTCTCTTCCTATTCTCTCACACACACACACACACACACACACACACACACACACACACACACACACACACACACACACACACACACACACACACACACACACACACACACACACACACACACAGTGTTCTTTCTCTATCCTACCACACCGTCTTTCTCTCTCCCACGGTCTCTCAGACTCACCGCTGATGAACCAGCAGAAGAGGAAGAGGGAGGCCAGGGTGCTCCAGGTGGTGCAGAGGTGGTTCAGGAGGTTGGGGGACATGTCATCTGAGTCCTGGGCACATGGTAGGCAGGAGAGCAGGGCTAGGGCCAGGCCGGTGGCCCCCATTACCACCAGGTAAATGGGGATGTAGTGCTGCCGGGGGCAGTCATACAGGTACACTGCACCTATAAAGTAATACATAGGGGTAGGAGAGTTTGGGATAGTCAGTTGCAGCAAGAGGGGGTTGCAAAGTGTACAACAATGGTAAGGAAGGTGTATTATAAAAGTATTACTTCAGCTACTCACCTATGGTGATCTGAGCGATAGGAATGACACACACAAGTAGTTTTGAGATACCTGGGGGAGAGAGAAGATAGAGGTTCAGATTTTTGCCCTAAACCCAATCTATATATTTTAGCTACATTTTCCCTTTGACTTAAAGTGGTAATCTGCAGCTACTACATACATTTTTGGACCTATATATTAATGATATTTACCCATTGATTATTAAATAATATAACTTAGAAATGTCTCATGAGCTTAGTTCAACTGTCATCCTCAGAACCCAAAATATAAGCTTGTTTGAATTTTACTCCAATGTTTGTACATAAAGTAAATGTAAATCGATAGCATGGATGGTCAGTCCTTGCATCCATAGCCATGTCTATGAATTATGCGATAGTGGTTACATTTCTGCAGTGTCACGCCTTGGTCATAGTGTTTTGTGTTTTCGTTATATATTTTGGTCAGGCCAGGGTGTGACATGGGTTTATGTGTTTGGTTTCGTATTGGGGTGTTATAGGATTTGGGATTGCTATGTTTAGGGGTGTGTCTAGTTAGGCTTGGCTGCCTGAGGCGGTTCTCAATCTGGAGTCAGGTGATTCTCGTTGCCTCTGATTGGGAACCGTATTTAGGTAGCCTGAGTTTCACTTTGTATTTCGTGGGTGATTGTTCCTGTCTCTGTGTAGTGTTCACCAGATAGGCTGTAATAAGTTTCACGTTCCGTTTGTTGTTTTTGTATTTATAAGTTATTTCATGTATCGCCGTTTTCTTCATTAAAGATCATGATTAACCACCACGCTGCATTTCGGTCCGACTCTCTTTCGACAAACGAAGAACGCCGTTACAGAATCACCCACCACACACGGACCGAGCAGCGTGGTAACAGGCAGCGACAGCAGGAGCAGCGAAAGGAGGACGTTATGGACAGCAATGGCATGGAGTATACGACGTGGGAAGAAATCGACAGGTGGGCGGCCGACCCAGAGAGATTGCAGGAGCCCGTCTGGGATTCGCTAGATCAGTGCGAAGAAGGCTATAGGCGAATGGAGTTGGAGAAACAGACACGGCGGCGCAGAGCGAAACCCGAGAGTCACCCCAAAAAATGTATTGGGGGGGGGGGGCTCAGAGGGAGAGTGGCTGAGTCAGGAGATGGACCTGAGCCAACTCTCCTTGTTTATCGTGAGGAGCCAAGGAGGAGACCAGAACCAGAGCCGGTGTTAGAGGTGAGCGAAGCAGAGACTGTGAAGGAGTTAATGGGGAAAGTGGAGTGGAGAGTAATGAGGGAGTTGCTAGCTTGGTGCTATAGATACCATATTCGTCCGACGGATCATGTCGGGGATTTGATGGCACCTGAGTTAGCGCTCCATACTCGTCCTGAGGTGCGTGTTAGTCGGCTGGTGAAGTTGGTGCCAGCCTCACGCACCAGGCCTCCTGTGCACATCCCTAGCCTTGCACATCCTGTGCCACCTCCACACTCCAGTCCTCCGGTAGCAGCTCCCCGCACCAGGCTTCCTGTGCGTGTCCTCGCTCCAGTATCACCAGTGCCAGCACCACGCATCAGGCCTACAGTGCGCCTCGCCTCTCCTGCGCTGTCGGAGTCTCCCGCCTCTCCAGCGCTGTCGGAGCCTTTCTCCTCTCCTGCGCTACCGGAGTCTCCTGTCTGTTCAGCGCTATCAGAGCCTTCCTTCCCTCCTGCGCTGTCGGAGTCTCCCGCCTGTTCAGCGCTATCAGAGCCTTACTCCTCTACAGCGCTGCCGGAGCCTCCTGCCAGCATTGATCAATCAGAGCTGTCAGTCTGCAAGGAGCTGTCAGTCTGCAAGGAGCTGCCAGTCTGCAAGGAGCTGCCAGTCTGCAAGGAGCTGTCAGTCTGCAAGGAGCTGCCAGTCTGCAGGGTGCTGTCAGTCTGCATGAAGCAGCCAGAGCTGCCAGTCTGCAAGGAGCTGTCAGCCTGCATGGAGCAGTCAGAGCTGTCAGTCTGCATAGAGCAGCTAGATCCGCCAGTCAGCCATGATCTTCTAGATCTGCCAGTCAACCAGATTCTTCCAGATCAGCCTGTCAACCAGAATCTTCCAGATCTGCTAGTCAACCAGAATCTTCCAGATCTGCTAGTCAACCAGAATCTTCCAGATCTGCTAGTCAACCAGAATCTTCCAGATCTGCTAGTCAACCTGAATCTTCCAGATCCGCCAGCCAGCCAGGATCTACCGGAGCCTACTACCTACCTGAGCTTCATCTCAGTACTGGGCTTCCTCTCAGTACTGGGCTTCCTCTCAGTACTGGGCTTCCCCTCTGTTCCGGGCTGCCCCTCAGTTCCGGGCTGCCCCTCAGTTCCGGACTGCCCCTCAGTCCCGAGCTGCCCCTCAGTCCCGAGTTGCCCCTCAGTCCCGAGTTGCCCCTCAGTCCCGAGCTGCCCCTCAGTCCCGAGCTGCCCCTCAGTCCCGAGCTGCCCCTCAGTCCCGAGCTGCCCCTCAGTCCCGAGCTGCCCCTCAGTCCCGAGATGCCCCTCAGTCACGAGCTGCTCCTCAGTTCTGTGGGGTTCTGGGTGAGGACTATTAGGCCATGGTCGGCGGCGAGGGTGGATTATCCCAGGACGCGAAGGGGAGGAACTAGGACATTAATGAAGTGGGGTCCACGTCCCGAGCCGGAGCCACCACCAAGGACAGACGCCCACCCGGACCCTCCCTATGGTTTTGAGGTGCGTCCGGGAGTCCGCACCTTGGGGGGGGGGTTCTGTCACGCCTTGGTCATAGTGTTTTGTGTTTTCGTTATATATTTTGGTCAGGCCAGGGTGTGACATGGGTTTATGTGTTTGGTTTCGTATTGGGGTTTTATAGGATTTGGGATTGCTATGTTTAGGGATGTGTCTAGTTAGGCTTGGCTGCCTGAGGCGGTTCTCAATCTGGAGTCAGGTGATTCTCGTTGCCTCTGATTGGGAACCGTATTTAGGTAGCCTGAGTTTCACTTTGTATTTCGTGGGTGATTGTTCCTGTCTCTGTGTAGTGTTCACCAGATAGGCTGTAATAAGTTTCACGTTCCGTTTGTTGTTTTTGTATTTATAAGTTATTTCATGTATCGCCGTTTTCTTCATTAAAGATCATGATTAACCACCACGCTGCATTTCGGTCCGACTCTCTTTCGACAAACGAAGAACGCCGTTACATGCAGCCCCATCCCTTAGCTGTTTACCAAGAGCTATGTTATTGTTTCAACTGTGGAAGGTCACTTTAAGTGGAAGTTAGGATTCGACCCTAAATGCACCATTCAATTGATCTGAGCAACTCTTAAGTGATGCAATCGGACGTATTTCATTCCACCTGATATGGTTGGTTTGGAAGGGTGACGCATGTGTTGCAGCAGATTTCCCCTCTCCATCTTGTGCGACACAGTCAGGCCTACAGAGGGCGATAGAGAGCCATGACACAAACATGACATAGGACGCTGTATTAATTCAGTGGTGTGCAACGCTTGGAACATTGGAGATAGAAATGTAATGTATAGCTCTCACAATTCTCAATTAGCCACAACAGAGATAATAGATAAGAGATGATAGGTAATGATTTCAGTTGTAAACATACACTGCCGTCCAAAAGTTTGGGGTCACTTAGAAATGTCCTTGTTTTTGAAAGAAAAGCACAATTTTGTCCATTAAAATAACATCAACTTGAGCAGAAATACAGTGTAGACATTGTTAATCTTGTAAATTACTATTGTAGCTGGAAACAAGCAATTTTTTATGGAATATCTACATGAGCACACAGAGGCCTATTATCATCAACCATCCTTCCTGTGCTCCAATGGCACGTTGTGTTAGCTAATCCAAGTTTATCATTTTAAAAGGCTAATTGATCATTAGAAAACCATTTTGAAATTATGTTAGCACAGCTGACAACTTTTGTGCTGATTAAAGAAGCAATGCAACTGGCCTTTAGACTAGTTGAGTATCTGGAGCGTCAGCATTTGTGGGTTCGATTACCATCTCAAAATGTTCAGAAACAAAGAACTTTCTTCCGAAAGTCGTCGGTCTATTCTTGTTCTGAGAAATGAAAGCTATTCCATGTGAGAAATTGCCAAGAAACTGAAGATCTCGTACAACGCTGTGTACTACTCCCTTCACAGAACAGCGCAAACGGACTCTAACCAGAATAGAAAGAGGAGTGGGAGGCCCCGGTACACAACTGAGCAAGAGGACAAGTACATTAGAGTGTCTAGTTTGAGAAACAGACGCCTCACAAGTCCTCAACTGGCAGCTTCAATAATATAGTGCCCGCAAAACACCAGCGTCAACAGTGAAGAGGCGACTCAGGAATGCTGACCTTCTAGGCAGAGTTGCAAAGAAAAAGCCATATCTCAGACTGGCCAATAAAAATAAAAGATTAAGATGGGCAAAAGAAAACAGACACTGGACAGAGGACCTCTTGCACCCAAAGTATACATGCAGTACAAGTCAAAAGTTTGGACACACCTACTCATTCAAGGGTTTTCTTTATTTTTACTATTTTCTACATTGTAGAATAATAGTGAAGACATCAAAACTATGAAATGACACATATGGAATCATGTAGTAACCAAAAAAGTGTTAAACAAATCAAAAAAATATTTGATGTTTGAGATTCCTCAAAGTAGCCACAATTGATGACAGATTTGCACACTCTTGGCATTTTCTCAGCCAGCTTCATGAGGTAATCACCTGGAATGCATTTCAATTAACAGGTGTGACTTAATGGAATAGTGGAATTTATTTCCTTCTTAATGCATTTGAGCCAATCAGTTGTGTTGTGACAAGGTAGGGGTGGTATACAGAAGATAGCCCTATTTGGTAAAAGACAGCTCAAATAAGCAAAGAGAAACGACAGTCCATCATTACTTTAAGACATGAAGGTCAGTCAATCCGTAAAATTTCAAGAACTTTGAAAGTTTCTTCTAGTGCAGTCACAAAAACCAATTAGCGCTGATGATGAAACTGGCTCTTATGATGACCGCCACAGGAAAGGAAGAGCTAGAATTACCTCTGCTGCAGAGGATAAGTTCATTAGAGTTACCAGTTATTAGAGAAACCACTACTAAAGGACACCAATAAGAAGAAGAGACTTGCTTGGGCCAAGAAACACGAGCAATGGACATTAGACCGGTGGAAATCTGTCCTTTGGTCTGATGAGTCTAAATTGACATTTTTGGTTCCAACTGCTGTGTCTTTGGAAGATGCAGAGTAGGTGAACAAATTATCTTTGCATGTGTGGTTCCCACCGTGAAGCATGGAGGAGGAGGTGTGATGGTGTTGGGGTGCTTTGCTGGTGACACTGTCTGTGATTTATTTAGAATTCAAGGCACATTTAACCAGCATGGCTACCACAGCATTCTGTAGCGATATGCCATCCCATCTGGTTTGCGCATAGTGGGACTATCATTTGTTTTTCAACAGGACAATGACCCAATACACCTCCAGGCTATGTAAGGGCTATTTGACCAAGAAGGAGAGTGATGGAGTGCTGCATCAGATGACCTGGCCTCCACAATCACCCGACCTCAATCCAATTGAGATGGTTTGGGATGAGTTGAACCGCAGAGGGAAGGAAAAGCAGCCAACAAGTGCTCAGCAAATATGGGAACTCATTCAAGACTGCTGGAAAAGCATTCTAGGTAATGCTGGCTGAGAAAATGCCAAGAGTGTGCAAAGCTGTCATAAAGGCAAAGGGTGGCTACTTTGAAGAATTTCAAATATAAAATATGTTTTGATTTGTTTAACACTTTTTTGGTTACTACATGATTCCATATCTGTTATTTCAAAGTTTTGATGTCTTCACAATTATTCTACAATGTTGAAAATATTAAAAATAAAGAAAATCCTTGAATGAGTAGGTGTGTCCAAACTTTTGACTTGTACTGTATGCATAAACATACATGATGTCACCTATACATCTCATGTTTGTGATGTTGAGATATGATGTTATCTACCATTCATACACAAACTTAAAGTGCATTCGGAAAGTATTCAGACAGCCTGTTTCATTACAGCCTTATTCTAAAATGGATTAAATAAAACCTTTTTCTCATCAATCTCCACACATAATGACAAATCAAAAAGAGGTTTTTAGAAATGTTTGCAAATGTATTAAAAACTAAAAACAGAAATAACATATTCACATACGTATTCAGACCCTTTGCAATGAGACTCGAAATTGAGCTCAGGTGCATCCTGTTTCCATTGATTATCCTTGAGATGTTTCTATAACTTAATTGGAGTCCACCTGTGGTAAATCCAATTGATTGGATATGATTTGGAAAGGCACATGCCTGTCTATATAAGGTCCCACAGTTGACTGTGCATGTCAGAGCAAAAACCAAGCCATGAGGTCGAAGGAATTGTCCGTAGAGCTCCGAGATAAGATTGGCAAGCATCACGTTGGGAGCAAACCTGGCACCTTCCCTACGGTGAAGCATGGTGGTGGCAGCATTGTGCTCTGGGGATGATTTTCAGAGTCAGGGACTGGGAGACTAGTCAGGATCGAGGGAAAGATGAACGGAGAGAGATCAGAGAGATCCTTGATGAAAACCTCCTCATGAGCGCTCATGACCTCAGACTGGGGCGAAGGTTCACCTTCCATCTGGACAACGACCTTAAGCACACAGCCAAAACAACGCAGGAGTGGCTTTGGGACAGGTCTCTGAATGTCTTTGAGTGGCCCAGCCAGAGCCTGAACTTGAACCCAATCGAACATCTTGAGACCTGAAAATAGGTATGCAGCGACACTCTCCATCTAACCTGACAGAACTTGAAAAGATCTGCAGAGAAGAATTGGAAAAACTCCCCAAATACAGGTGTGCCAAGCTTTTAGCGTCATACCCAAGAAGACTCAAGGCTGTAATCGCTGCCAAAGGTGCTTCAACAAAGTACTGAGTAAAAGATCTGAATACTTATGTAAATGTAATATTTCAGTTTGTGTTTTGTCATTATGTGGTATTGTCTGTGGATTAGAGTGGGGATAATTATTTAATCAATTTTAGAACAAGGCTGTAACTTAACAAAATGTAGAAAAAGTCAAGGGGTCTTAATACTTTCTGAATGCACTGTATATCTACCATGAAAAGTTGACACAAACATCAATCACACAATCACCAATCCCATAACTATACACACACCGGTCTGTCTTTGCTGGCCCGTACCTATATTTTCTTTTCTTAGCTTTGCAATGTCACCTCTCGTTGTGTGTTTTTTTTCATACAAAGTTTAATGTTTGGTTGAAGTTACATTAAATAGTGAAGTAACCTGACCTGTCACACTTGTTCACGTTAGCATTTTGTTAGTCCATCACAGACTATATTTTTTTCAATAAAACACTGTAGGACAGTTCTACATTACAATTAATAATATTTAGCTAATACTATGTCATTTAATAATATTAAGTTAATACCAATAACCAAGAACATATGCAGACAATTGATAACCAGTAATGATCAGCCTCTTATTCGTTCGGCTACTCTATGTCCAATGAACGCATCCGTGGATTGTCGGCAATAGAATGTAGGCTATGATAAAAAAAGATCAATTAAAAACCTTTACAGAATTTGGCAAAACATGTCAAATGTATTTGGTTACGATATGGTCAACTTACCTTGGTTGTGCGTGTGTCAGTGAAGTAAACACTACTACTGAGAGATCTGCGCTTGAGGAAAGTCAGAAAATAATTCAATTTCACCATTTCTCATTAACTGACGGAGCCATCGCTCTCGACAGCGCATGCTCTTGCGGTCTGGTGCTGCGGGAGACTGAAAGCAGCCAAGATCACAAGCTACTGTTGGCTACCTTATCGAAACGGTACGGGCGACTGACAATTTACAATGTTACAGTAAGGCAGCACAACTTCATTTGAATAGATTGGCAACCATTTGAATTATGCCAACTCAAATAGAGTAGGTCAAATGAAACACACCAGTTTAGAAGCCC
Source organism: Oncorhynchus kisutch (assembly GCF_002021735.2). Classification (NCBI taxonomy): domain Eukaryota; kingdom Metazoa; phylum Chordata; class Actinopteri; order Salmoniformes; family Salmonidae; genus Oncorhynchus; species Oncorhynchus kisutch. The sequence continues at coordinate 27,851,958 of NC_034182.2, forward strand.
TGGCCTTTTTATTGTGGAAGAACACAACACACATTTTATCAATTCAATTGAGCCATAATACATTCAAACTTCGATTTAGTCTCTGTCTGACTTTGCATTCATTTGCATTATTTGCTCTGTTTATTCCAAGTAAACAAGCTGCTGCATATAATATTACTGATATTGGTAACAGACAGTAGACCCATAAGCTTGGTATTTGGGGTATTTTATCAGGATTCCCATTAGCTATTGCAAAAGCAAGTCAAATCACATTTTATTGGTCATATCTACGTGTTTAGTAGATGTTATTGCGCGTGTAGCGAAATGCACGTGTTTCTCGCTCCGACAGTGCTGTACTAAATAACAAGTAACATCTAACAAGTTCACAACATATACCCAATACACACAGTCCAAGTTAAGGCATTGAATTAAGAATATATAAATATATGGAAGAGCAATGTCAGAGGGCATTGACTAAGATACAGTAGAACAGCATATAATACAGTATATACATATGAGAAGAGTAACGCAACATATGTAAGCATTATTAAAGTGACATTATTAAAGTGACTAGTGTTCCATTTATTAAAGTGGCCAGGGATTTCAAGTCTGTGTATATAGGCAGCAGCCTCTCTGTGCTCTCCTGGGGTCCACACAAAACATGAAACATGACATAATACAGAACATTAATAGACAACAGCTCAAGGACAGAACTACATAAATTATTTTATTTCTTACCAAAGGCACACTTACGTAACAGTATAACTTGAGTCCATCCCTCTCCTCGCCCCAACCTGGGCTCGACCCCGGGACCCTCTGCACACATCAACAGTCACCCTCGGTGCATCGTTACCCATCACTCCACAAAATGTGCAGCCGGGGAACCACTATTTCAAGGTCTCAAAGTGAGTGACGTCACCGATTGAAACGCTATTAGCGGACACCACCGCTAACTAGCTAGACATTTCATATCGGTTACACTTAGCCTACATATTAATACGTACACAAACTATATAGGTCAAATAGGGGAGAGGCGTTGTGCTTAGGCCTAGTATTTGTCAAGCACTAAGATGATGGTCACACAATTTGATCCAGTTAGTTATTATAATTGTAATGACTTACGAACTACAGCAGGGGAAAAATCGGACCAATAGTCGGCCCAGGCATTTTAACACACCAGTCCATTTACTTTGGGTGTGCGTTTTCATTGATGGGCCACTATTTCAGGGCGGGTGTTTGTGAAGTGGAACAGCAGCCTATTAGCCAAATGATTATCATTCTGCTCAAAAATGGTAACGATAATATTTGTCTACCAAGGTACATTTTAAATCTTGAAAATCAAAGTGGGAATCAATATTTTTATTTTCATCTTCAGATTTTTGGCAACATAATGGCACAAATTGACCCATTGATTGCTTATTTTTTATGATGACATCTACATTTTTACATGATCTCACCCCCCAAAATAGACAAATTCATGTAAATTACTATTGGTATTGTGAATAGTGAATTGCATTAATAATGAGCAGTGTTGGACTCACTCTGCCCAGTTACCACATACTCCTTATACTCCATACTCTCCACGTACTCCACACTCTCTTCAAGTTTCACACTCTCGTCAAGCCCCACACTTTCCTGAGTCTCCACACACACCTCAATCCCCATACACACCTCAGTCCCCACACACACTTCAGTCCCCACACACAGGTCAGTCCCCACACTTCCGTCAGTCCCCACACACTCCTTAGGTTCAACGCAGTCCTCAGTCTCCACAACCCTCAAAGGCTCAACAACCTGCACAGGTTTGACATCGTCAGACTTGCATAAAGAGACACAGCAGACCAGACAAAGTATGAAGCATTTACATACATCAAACAACACAAGCAGCCACATACATATAATAATGTCCAATAGGATGGTGGTAGAGGCCACAAAGAGGTATAGAGATTTGTTGCAGTATACTGTGTTGCCGATGATCTCTTTCCGTGCATAGTTGGGTTGGAATACAGAGAAGGTCCAAAAATGGCCTGTAGACAAAGCAGTAGGAAATGTAATCAATGTACACAGTTTGAGAGATCTTGTGTAGTTTTGTGCAGTTAAGGCTAAGTTAGATAGAAGTTTGGTCCAAATCAGACTATATTTATAGAATATTATATGAATACTATAAATTAAAATGGGCAATTTGGCAATCAAAATTAGCCTCTCAGAGATCAAATTATTTTTCAACAAAAAAATATTCAAACCAGGCAACATGTATCGCAATTTGATGTCTCGTACCAATAATGAGCCAGATGATGATCATGAACCAAAATAGTTTAGACAAATGTTGGCACACAACACGGTCCTTGCAGCAGGAGAAGAATACATAGAGGAGACCGAAAGATCCAGAAATTATCATGTGGATAGGGATGACACGTTTCACTGGGCAGTCATCAGTGTACACAGCACCTATGTGGAGAAGTAGAGGAGTTTTGTCGATGAAAGATGATGCGGTATGATAACAATATGTTTTTCTTACTAGCTACTTACCCAAGACAATGAAGGTCACACAAACTGCAACCCATAAGACCAGCTTGCAAACTGCAGAATTAGACCACACAAAATGTTTTTGTTGTTGTTTCATGCCCTATCTATGGTTGCATAGCATGATGATATAACATCTTTACATTTTATAAACCTTTATAAATTATATAATCATTTATAATCCTGCACATTTATAAACAGATATGTGTCAGTCATTGTTTCCCTACCCTTCAGTTATCATCAACAGCACAGCCATACCATGACTAACTGTTCTCTAAAGGGGTGCAATATGTATATTAAGAGTTATGATGTCATGTTACATGGGTCACATTCCAGGCGGACTACATTTCATCAACCAATGGTTGCGTGCCACGTCATCGACTGCACAGTTGGGCATCAGATTTGCCGGTATGTTAAACACCTATTTTTGAGGCTTCTGTAATGCCGTCAGATTGTAACGTGGCTAATACTTTATAAAAAAAGTAGCTCAGGTACGCACCGTCGATACATCTGCCCATGGTGCGTGACACAGATTGGTGGGATTGACCTGAATGGCGGATGAGACAAAATGTAAATTGTACTTTTTCATGAAGACAAGAAGTGATAACACTGTAGTCGTTGTGTGTCCCTTCTGCACTTTGGCAGTATCTTATCTTTACTCCCACTCCAGTCAGTTTCTAGGCTCCCCACCGTCACACTCCCCACAGTCACATAGGCTAACTAAATATATATATTGTTGACACAATGCTACAATTGAACCATCATTACTTAACTGTTCACTGATGGTTTGCTAACGCATATAGATCAGAGTTATCCTCGTCTAGGAGAGAGAGAATAGAAGTGCAGAAATCCTGTGAGTTAATACATTTCCTACCTGCTGTAGAACTTGCGTTCTCTTTAATGGTCAGACACTTACGCTGCCGAACACCAAATCAACTATAAATGCAGAAGTGAAAAGGGAATTGGAACGTCGCTAAAAATGGAACTACGGTGACCTTACTGTAACAGTATGAATCTAAAGGTAGTACTTTCAGTTTGATGAATGATAAGAAACTCCACATTCTCCGGACTTTATCACTACTGCATCTTGTGGGTGGCAGCAGATTTGACATCTTAATCCTGCATCTTAATTCAAACACAAACACTGTATTGATTTAAAGTTGCAGTTGTATTCAGCAGTGGCATTGCCTGTCACATAAATATATATATATTTTTAATTATTCAGTTAATAAAGCTGCATGGTCTCTTTTTTGCTTTCTTGAGTAAGGGATCTCCAAAATGCAGGTGATTCAGCTTAGCTCAGTGCTTTCTGTGGTGGTGGGGAAGCCAGGTTAGTAATGTTCTCTAGTTGCAACGTGATTGGCTCAGTGTTCTGTCACTCATGGGGACACTACTGTACGTCACAGCAAAAATCTACGGGGAGAGCTGGAAAATTCAAGAGCCTTGGATGCTGCCATAGAGTTACATTAGAAATGCCCATCCAAGAAGGCTAAAGGTCATTAGCCACAGATAAAATTATGTCAAATCACGTTATATCTACCGTAGCTTTGATTGGACTGATCATGTCAACATCATACTTTCAAAATCTTAGCTAGCAAGCTAGACATCAGTCATCTTCATGAATCACGTTGACAATCGACTGGTAAATCCTTTCAATTCTTGTCATATGAAGCGAAATTATGGATAAAATGTATCGGTGCTCATCGGCCATTGGACATAAACATTACACAACAAGTTGGAAATCGCAAATTCAACAAATAGTTGTTTGGAAGGAATTAGTGGCTAACTGCAAGCGTTGCAAAGCAATCACTAGCCTACTATTCAGTGGAGTGGGAGGGTGGTCCAAGTCTGGGTTTAAAGGTCTCTTTTCCAAGCTTAAAAGGATAGACATTCAACACCATAGGCCAGAAAAAGTGGAATATATTGGCCATGCTGTCAATCGAGCATGACTTCTGCCACATTCAAAACAACTGGAAACTTGGAACTGGGAAATTTCAGACTTCAGTGAGTTCAAGACAACTGAGAACGGTCATTCAACTCAGAATTCCAAGTCGGGAGCTCTAGCCTCTTTCTAGAGCTTCGACCTGAAGATCACTGACATCATGATTCAACATTGTTTTTTTCTGAGTTCCCAGTTGTCTTGAAAGCACCACAAATCCAGAGATGGCCAGGCTTTGGTGACAAAGTCTGATGACTGCCGCGCCACCCTCCTGTTCAAGTGAGCACAGCACAACAATGTGAGTCCAAAAATGTATTGTATGCTGCTGACAAACATTATGTAATATGCCAGGGAGATATGTATACTGTAGCTAAGAAAGTAATACTAAGTCTTTGTTGTGTAGTAAACTGTTAGCAACCCATGTGCCTCACCCTAATAATTTGGTCCCTTTCCCTTTATTCATAGCTTAGCCTACTGTTCTGACTTGGTGGTGCACATGTAGCCTATAGCCTGTTTTAGAGAAATGTAATCTTCGAATATTGTAAGAGCTTTCATTGTCTGCTTACAGTGGCTTGAGAAAGTATTCACCCCCCTTGGCATTTTCCCTATTTTGTTGCCTTACAACCTGGAATTAAAATGTATTTTGGGGGGGTTTGTATCATTTGATTTACACAACATGTCTACCACTTTGAAGATGCAACATATGTTTTATTGTGAAAGAAACAAGAAATCAGACAAAAAAAACAGAAAACATGAGCGTGCGTAACTATTCACCCCCGCAAAGTCAATACTCTGTAGAGCCACCTTTTGCAGCAATTACAGCTGCAAGTCTCTTGGGGTGTCTCTATAAAAGCTTGGCACATCTAGCCACTGGGATTTTTGCCCATTCTTCAAGGCAAAACTGCTTCAGTTTCTTCAAGTTGGATGGGTTCCGCTGGTGTACAGCAATCTTTAAGTCATACCACAGATTCTCAATTGGATTGAGGTCTGGGCTTTGACTAGGCCATTCCAAGACATTTAAATGTTTACCCTTAAACCACTTAAGTGTTTCTTTAGCAGTATGCTTAGAGTCGTTGTCCTGCTGGAAGGGCAACCTCTGTCCCAGACATCAAATCTCTGGAAGACTGAAACAGGTTTCCCTCAAGAATTTCCCTGTATTTAGCACCATCCATCATTCCTTCAATTGGGGCAGCAGTGACTATAGTGGTTAGTGTTGGACTAGTAACCGAAAGGTTTCAAGATCGAATCCCTGAGCTGACAAGGTAAAAAACTGTCGTTCTGCCCCTGAACAAGGCAGTGAACCCATTGTTCCTAGGCTGTCAATGAAAATAAGAACATGTTCTTAACTGACTTGCCTAGTAAAATACAAAAATCCTGACCAGTTTCCCAGTCCCTGCTGATGAAAAACATGGATGGTTTCTTGGCGTGATTTTTTAAAATTATTTTAAAATTATTATTTTTTTACCTTTATTTAACCAGGCAAGTCAGTTAAGAACACATTCTTATTTTCAATGACGGCCTGGGAACAGTGGGTTAACTGCCTGTTCAGTGGCCTGTTGAACTCGCAACCTTCCGGTTACTAGTCCAACGCTCTAACCACTAGGCTACGCTGCCGCCCTGATGAGAGGTGTTGGGTTTGCACCAGACATAGTGTTTTCCTTGATGGCCAGAAAGCTCAATTTTAGTCTCATCTGACCAGAGTACCTTCTTCCATATGTTTGGGGAGTCTCCCACATGCCTTTTGGCAAACACCAAACGTGTTTGCTTATTTTTTTCTTTAAGCAAATGCTTTTTTTCTGGACACTCTTCTCTAAAGCCCAGCTCTGTGGAGTGTATGGCTTAAAGTGGTCCTATGGACAGATAATCCAATCTCCAATGTGGAGCATTGCAGCTCCTTCAGGCTGGTCTTTGGTCTCCTTGTTGCCTCTCTGATTAATTCCCTCCTTGCCTGGTCTGTGAGTTTTGGTGGGCGGCCCTCTCTTGGCAGGTTTGTTGTGGTGCCATATTATTTCCATTTTTTAATAATGGATTTAATGGTGCTCTGCGGGATGTTCAAAGTTTCTGATATTTTTTTATAACCCAACCCTGATCTGTACTTCTCCACAACTTTGTCCCTGACCTGTTTGGTGCCGCTTGTTTGGTGGTGCCCCTTGCTTAGTGGTGTTGCAGACTCTGGGACCTTTCAGAACAGGTGTATATATACTGAGATCATGTGACAGATTATGTGACACTTAAATGAAGTCCACCTGTGTGCAATCTAACTAATTATGGGACTTCTGAAGATTATTGGTTGCACCAAATCTTATTTCGGGCTTCATAGTGAAGGGGTTGAATACATATGCACAGACCACTTTTCCGTTTTAACAACAAGTTATTTTTGTCATTTCACTTCATATTTTGTGTATGTCCATTGCATGCAATCCAAATAAAAATCTATTTAAATTACAGGTTATAACGCAACAAAATAGGAAAAACACCAAGGGGGATGAATACTTTTGCAAGGCACTGTATATGCCCCCTTTATATATCCTACGGTTCTGACTTGGTGAACAGGGAGAATACTGTAAGAACGGCCCATGTTCTGAATTCTGTAACTATATATGTCAAAAGTGCTGAACACATAATTATATTGACTAAATCCATCCTAGCTCGCTCATTAATGTCTAATCGAAATTACAGATTGCCTCCTATCTGCTCGTCATCTCCTTATGCCATAGTTTGTACATCTCATTTGTCAGTAGAAACCACATTTGTTTAAGCAAGTCAGCCATATCAGATATCTATTTTTTTTTAAGACAGTAAATAAGACTGAATTAACTGTTTTGCTGCTAGACAAGACTCCGCTGATAGCCAAGTGTAGTGATGGTAAGGATTCACTCCATGGTGCTGAAAAGAAAGCTCTGCTGTTGGGACAGCTTCATGTAGGCCCTAACAGTTTGTGGGCACCGTTTGTCACCGTTATAGTGCAATGAATGCATTGTTTAGTGTAGTGTTGTGTAGTGGCTTTGTTGGCATGCATCAACAACGAAACATTTGGGGAGTTTGCTTCACCAAGATTGACGTGCTAAAATCACCACTGGTATTCAGGAAAGTCAGAGGGAGAAAGAGAGCCATGACACAAACATTCCATAGGATGCTATATTATGGTCCTTGTCATCAACAGATCTGCGTTCAAATACTATTTGAAATCATTCACTGTATCTGTAATTGATTTAGGTTGCCTGTTGAAATGGAACCAATAAAAAAGTCTCAAAAGTGCAAATCCCTCATACCTTGCACTCCAGGCTCAAAGTATTGGAAAGATTTCAACCCAGGTTTGGTCATCAACGGCCTATAGAAATGTAATGTATAAAGCTGCCCCAATTCTCTACTCACAACAGAAAAAATATTTTTAAAGTTCTATACAATATGTTTCTCTCTTTTGTACTCCTTCTAATCAACACTTGGCCTCAAAGTGCTTTGCATTTGGAGTAATTAAGTTGATCATACCACAGATAGAACAATGAGACAGATATTTCACCAGATGTATAAATGTGAAGCATCCAATTGGCATTTCCACTCTACCAAATACCAAATATGGTGATGAGAGGAAGCCCAGTTTGCTCTCATTTGAAAAGACAGTCTCGAGTCTATCTTGGTTAGTTATAAAAGTCTTTGATAATACTGTGTACAATATTCTTTTTTTAGCATTCAACTCAATATTTTTTTTACAATTGAAATGTTTGCCCACACCCACTTTAGCAATGTCTCTCGCAATTTCGGACTCTCATGCATGACAGAATATGACTATAATCTTTTGGGAGAGGAATCAAAAATCCCTCCCTCCCTTCCCAGTTTTGACCGTTCTGCCTGCCCTGACCCCGAGCCTTTCTGCCGTTCTATACCTTGTCCCACCTCACTGGATTATTGACCCCTGCCTGCCCTGACCCTGAGTCTTCCTGCCGTTCTGGACCTTTTGCACCCTCTGGATTACTGAACCCTCCCTGCCCTGACCCTGAGTCTTCCTGCCATTCTGGACCTTTTGTACCCTCGCTGGATTACTGACCTCTGCCTGCCGTTGACCTGTCGTTTGCCTGCCCCTGGACTAGAAATAAACTTTTGTTTCATCGACACTGTCTGCATCTGGGTCATACCTGAAACCTGATAGTTGATTGTGAATACGGCTAGAAGAGACAGGTTAGGGTATACTCCTGTTCACATTAATTCAAAAAACAAAATCCCACGTTGAAATATGTTTCTTTTTAAAATAAATATTTGAAAATATAGCATACCATATTAAGGTGAAATAAAACATCTATATAATGGTCAGTTTGTAGAGGAAAATGACATTTTAATTGATCAAAATGTTTTTCCAAAAATTATGCACCTTTCATGACACATAAAAAAAGAGTAGACCTACATATGATGTATAATCCTTAGATAACCTTGGCAGCTGGTAATCAATGTCTTTTTACAGTTTAAATGTTGTTGTTTTTTTGGATAATGTTGTACTCTTACATGGTCTGGCCAGCAGAGATGTAACGTTAGGGGATATTTTTATGATTTTATGATCTCCTCTGCACTAGTAGTGAACAACAAACAGATCACTGTGCTTTTCTGTTCCTTAACGCAGTGGTTCCGAGTTCTCATAACATTTCATTCAAAGAGGTATTTGTCTTTGTAATTCATGGAAGCCGAAGACAAATGTCTATTTTCCTTCAAAGCTATTGAATTGGATCCATCCTCATTCAAATCCGCTGCTTCATCCAGAAAAGCAGTGATTGCCATGGTTGTATAGTGGGTGGGACAAGCCACAGCTGTCTGTCACAAGTCTGTCAGGCATTTGCTGGATGAGGTTTCCACATAGATGCATCCCTGGTATCCTGAATGTGATTGGCCGCCCTGCAGGTCAATCCCCTGGCTCCGCTCTCTCTCGCTGTCGCCGGTCTGGAGTCGAGCCCCTCCTAATAGAGTGTCCCAAAGTAGACCACGGTTCCACAACTAAACACACACACACACACACACACACACACACATTCGCCCTCAGTGGTATTCGCCCTCAATACTATTTTCTCTCAAAACTATTTGCCCTCAGTACTACTAGCCCTCGGTACTGTATCATCCTTGTGAGCTGTGTGTGTGTGTGTTTCTAACCTTAATGCTGATGTGTGCATCTGGGTATCTCCTGTAGAAAATGGCCCTCATATTGAACTCTGGATTTCCATCCTCCTTGAACACTCGTGTTCTTATGGTGTCGTCTTCACAGCAGATCACAGCATACACATCTGGTGCTACACAACACAGATACAGACACCATGCATAGACAATTACTCTTGTGTTGTCAGACTTCGTCTCATATTCTTTGGAAAGATGGATATCGAGGTTTGTATACAATGAGACTTGATGTGGTCAGTTACTGGTATGAGCCACAATTCCGTGGGATGGTAATGTATGTTATGGTAATGTATGTCATACTAATGTTCGTTGCGACAATGTATGCCACAATTTTGTTGTTGTTGAGATAATGTATATCATAAATAAAAAATGTTTGTTATAATAATTTGTCAACAATGTTTGCTGTGATAATGTATATTATAAGGTTTAGCATGATAATGCATGTTATGATAATACATGTCATAATAATCTGTTTCAATAATATATGTCACAATAATTTATGTTATGATAATGTATGTTTATAATAATGTCACGATAGTGTATTTTATGATCATCTATTTTTTTATGTACTGTATATTATGATAATGTATAGCATGATAATGTATGTTATGATAACGTTAATAATGAGTGAGGTAACACTACCTGTCTGTTTGGGCTGGCTGAGTCCGCAAGCTCGGCGCAGGTGGACGGTGGTCACGACACTGGACTGGGGGAGACAACACTGCCACACTGACAGAGCAGGCAACTCCTGTCTCAACTCACTATATATATATAGGGAGAGAGAATAAAAGTAGTAAAGAGGAAGAATGATAGACAGTAATGTTATCAATCATTATATAGTGCTGACATGCTAAATGCACAGGGAATCTCACACACACACTTGACATTACACCTTCTTTCCTAACATACGTTCCATTCCTTCATTCTTAACATTCACACCATTCCCCCTGACCTGAGTCTGAGGTGTGAATGTGAGAAGAGGCGTAGCAGAAAGCGTCCGGTGGCCCTAGGTTGAAAGGTGGTGGGGAGGAGGGCGTAGCGGCCGGGGACCAGGGTCACTCGCAGGGCAACGCTACGGGAGTCCATGTACACAGAGCTTGCAGCCTGCTCCACCACACGCTGCACACGGCTTAGACGGTTCACCTCCACCTGTTAACAATGGAGGAGGGTGAATTAATATGCGGGTAAACGCACAGTAAATATGACATACGCACACACACATGTAGTTTATAAACTTTGTATCCATTGAACATGCCATACAGATAAAGGCATTTTAATTACATGAAGAGTACCTTGGTCCTCCTTTCTTTTTGATGACCAATTTACCCCTTTTACCAAAGAGCCCCTTCTGTCTACCAAAATCTACTATTGTGTACCTTAGCAGTGCTTCCCATCTTTCTTTTGTTTGGAGTTTTGCATATCTTTTACATTAGCTGCTAACGTGGCTATCATAAAGAACTACAAATGCCTTGATGATCCGGACGAGACTGCCGAATAGAGGCAAAGGTAATAATCTCTGGATTAACTATCTAATGTTAGCTACGTGCACAGTACCAGTCAAACGTTTGGACACACCTACTCATTCAAGGGTTTTTCTTTATTTTTCCTATTTTCTACATTGTAGAATAATAGTGAAGACATCAAAACTGAAATAACACATGGAATCATGTAGTAACCAAAAAAGTGTTTAATCAAAATATGTTTTATATTTGAGATTCTTCAAAGCAGCCACCATTTGCCTTGATGACAGCTTTGCACACTCTTGGCATTCTCTCAACCAGCTTTCTGAGGTAGTCACCTGGAATGCAAGAGTGTGCAAATCTGTCATCAAGGCAAAGGGTGGCTACATTGAAGAATCTTAAATATAAAATATATTTTGATTTGTTTATCAGCACTTTTTTGGTTACTACATAATTCCATGTGTTATTTCATAGTTATTTCACTATTATTCTACAATGTAGGAAATAGTAAAATAATGAAAAACCCTTGAATGAGTAGGTGTGTGTCACGAACCTCGCCGAAGAGGGTGCCTCTTCCTGTTCGGGCGGGGCTCGGCGGTCGTCGTCGCCGGCCTATTAGCTGCCATCGATTCCCTTTCCGTTTGTTTTGGTTATTGGTTAATTGGGTACACCTGTTTTGTATTAGGGTTTGTTTGTAGGGTATTTAAGGGCACTAGGCCCGCTGGGTATTTGTGCGGGCTTGTTAATTGTTACTCTGTGGTTGATGGTGTGATTTATTTTCGTATCTTTATTCTCCGGTCTATTTTGTCCTGTTGTTTGGACTGGCAACTTATATGCGCCCTGTGTGTTGGCGTGATCGTTTTGTTGCACCGGTGAAATAAATTTGATAAACGACAGAACCCTGCTCTCTGCGCCTGATTCCACCCACCACTCCTAGTTAATCGTAACAGTGTGTTTGACTGATGCCTTAGTAAAAAATTTATTGGCAAAAAAAATTACATGGACATTTCTGTGAACTGTCTTGTGCAAGTTTACAATACCTGTTAGCAAAGGTGTCAGCTAAAGATGATTTGCAGGAGCTTGCAGGGATTTGTAGTTTTTCATGATGTCTACTGTCAAATCTACTCCTGCTCCCGGTCTCGGCGCATCACCTTTCTGATTACTTCCCCTATATCTGTCACTCCCTTTGGATCTTTCCCCGGGCATTACTGACTCTGTTTCTGTGTTTCCTGTCTGTACGCTATTCGTGTTTCTTGTTTCGTTCAATGTTCCATTATTTATTAAATTCACTCCCTGTACTTGCTTCCCGAATGGAGGCAGCAAACAATGTACCAGGCCAGCTGTGGTTTACAATCTGATAGCAATATTTTTTGGACTATCAAGAAATGTATTGGTGAATTGTATTAATCATTCATTGAACTGCATCCATCTTTTCTGCCAACAATGCCTTAGTGTACGTCATGGAAGGTTGATTCAAATATAACCTATTTTTAAAACCTCTTATGAAGTTGGTTGTGTAGCATAAACAGGAAATTAGATATTTGTTACTGATGTTATGATTGTCAGTTTGTTTAATATCTGCAAAGTAGTTAAAATGCTGTCAGTTACACTTTAAACTTTAGGTCACTGGTTACTTTGTGTGCTAAACATGAAATGTATTTTGCAATGGGAAGTAATAGTTGTACATTTCGATTGGGAAATGCTTAATGCTTAATGCTTTTCCAGTATTAGTAGCTATATTGTAAGTTCAACATTTGCAAAACACCCAGTTTTCATAAATAACTCTATCTCATAACTCTCCATATTATTGTCCAAACGGAAAAGCCCTGCTGCCGCACAAGGTCAGCAGCAACATTTTGCGACAGATACGGGGTCCGCATACTCCTGTAAACCCCAGCTCCTTGGATATCTAGCAAGCTTTGTTTGACCCCGATTGGTGCTTATTAGACAAAGTTACAGTCAAACAAGTGAAGACCACCTGCGTCATCATCGCTCCATGAAGGCGTCGCTCTCTGACCAAATTTGGTGTCCTATAGGATATACTACACTCCTAATGATTTAGTGAAGTCTGGTTACTTCTAGGATCTCTGAGGAATAAATACGAGCGTAATTTGACTGGTTGAAACAACGTTTAGGGTTATATTTTCACAGATTCCTTTCTATGCAAATTGAACGAGTGGAAATACAAAATCGATCGTGCATGCTATATGGACCTTTTTAGGATATGAATAAGGATTTTATCTAACAAAACGACATTTCATATTATCTCTGGGACCCTTTGGAAACCTAGACTGTGCAGCCCAGTAGTACATTCTAAAATTGGGCAGGTTTAAGTCCCCTTGACCATAATCAAGGGTCAGTTTATCCAGGCCAACCCTAGGGGTTTTGCTGTGCCAGATAAACTGTCTGGTCAGCTTGTCGAGAGAGGAAAATAATGCTGCGGGCACAGGGATAGGGAGAGATTGAAACAAATATCGAAATCTGGGCAGGACTTTCATTTTAATTACATTGATTCTACCCAGTAGAGTGAGAGGCAAGTCCATCCATTTACAAAGGTCACCCTCCACCTTTTGCAACAAGCTGGCCAGATTGAGTTTATAGAGGTTCTTCAGGTTACCATCCACCATTATACCCAAATATGTAAAGCCATAGGCGACCATCTAAAAGGAAACTTGTGCTTGATGGTATGGTGGTCAAAGACAGACAATGGTAAGATTTCGCTTTTATCAAAATTGACCTTATATCCAGAGAAAGAACTATAACACTGTAGTAGGATCTGCAAGTGAGAGAGGGATTGTTCTGGGTTTGTTAGAAATAAGATAAGGTCGTCCGCAAAGAGTGATAATTTATGGGTATGGGGGCCCACCTCAAAGCCATGTATGTCAGGGCACGTTCTAATAGCCTCAGTCAACGGTTCGATGGTGTCATGACGTTGGCCTGGGGGTTAGGTTTATGACAGTCATAAATACCTCTTCCCCCCTTTTTCCTCTCTCTACCCTACTGAGGTTACTTTTGCAAAACCCTTGGTTAACATAGAGATTTGGGGAACATCAGAGGTTGGGGGAAATGAACTATATTCTGGTAATGCGACCAATTGAACATATGCGGTGGTACTTAATGAATATGATGTCAGTTCGGTTTTCATCTAAGACATTCTCATCAATGATAAGATGACATAAACTCTACAGTGGAAAGTCTACACATCAAAGTTATCGGATTCACATGGAATTGTTGTTCAATTTAAATGTTTGAATATGAAATTATTTGTGATGGGATGAAATGTGATTTTAACTTCTAAAATGAGAGATTTGGATTTTCATAAGATAGGGCTGCTCAATCAGTGGCCCGCCCTGTGAAGGGACATGGGATATAAAACTTTTCAAACACGCCCTCCTCTCCCTTCCTATATAAGCCCTTGACGACAATATAACTTCCTGTTCCGAGGATGTAGGACGACGGTCCGATGTCAGAATGGTTCAGATAAGAACTACAGAATGAAGCCAACATCAGTGTGAGCTTTGGTTGCGAATGGTAGGAACTTTGAACTATTATTCACTACAGAAGTGATACCTCCTAGCCGTTGAGTTAGCAACCGCAGCTGCAAATGCAGGTTAGGAAGGAACAGACAGAGTATCCCGTCTACCACAAAACGGCGTTACTACAACGTATTCAATTTACCAGCAGAGACATTCTTCAAAGGACATAGGACACGGGTGGGCAACACGGCCTTCCATCTACCACCAACCTACCGAAGCGCAGCTCAGAGTAAATGTTTATTGCATTTTCCTTTTCCAAATGGGCGGTAATTTAGAATGCATGAGATACTGTATTTACGATAGCACAGCTTCTCCCTTTGTTCCTCAATCTTCTCGCTCTTTCACTCAAACCCAGCCCTTTTCCTTTGTGTAACAAGCTGTCATATCTGTTCTGCCCGCTAGGGATGTTTTCCTTTATGACGTAATTTGTAATCAAGTTATGATTTAATTATGTGTAATTCTGTGTGATTAGTTAGGTATTTAGTAAATAAATGATTAAACCCAATTTTGTATTGCTGATGCAGATTGTTAGCCAGGGTTCGTGCAGATAACCAAGAATTTATAACTTAACGATTGATATTGACTGCTATTGATGTAAAATATTACTAGGTCTTTAAGAGATTATTCAGAAGATAACAGCTCTACAAATATTATTTCATGGTGCCCAACTCTCTCGTTAATTACATTTTCATGATTAGCTCAATCAGGTGATATTAATTACGGATAAATAATTTTATAGAATAGCATGTCACATCACTTAATCCGGCATAGCCAAAGACGAGGGCAAAGAGTTGGGGGATAATTAGGCAACCTTGTCTATTGCCCCTATAGAGAGGGAAAGAGGAGGAAGTAATTTGTAGAGTGATTTTATCAAACTTACCAACACTGTACCTAAACCAAACTTTTACAAGACGCGAAAGAGGTATGGCCATTCAACCCTATCAAAGGCCTTTTCAGCATCGAGGGAGACTGCGACACTAGGTATTTTGTTTTTGTTAGCAAGGTGAATTATATCAAAGAACTTTCTGAGATTATGGGAGGACAATCTATTAA
This sequence comes from Oncorhynchus kisutch, assembly GCF_002021735.2. Taxonomy (NCBI): domain Eukaryota; kingdom Metazoa; phylum Chordata; class Actinopteri; order Salmoniformes; family Salmonidae; genus Oncorhynchus; species Oncorhynchus kisutch. The sequence continues at coordinate 27,867,602 of NC_034182.2, forward strand.
TTATGAAGCCAGTCTGATCCGGTTTGACCAACAGGGGAAGACATGACTCCACTCTCTTAGATAGCATCTTGGTGACCAGTTTACAATCTGTGTTCAGGAGAGAGAATGGTCTATATAGGAGGCGCACTTTAGCAGGTTTTTCCCTTTCTTGTGAATTGCAGTAATCACTGCTTGAGAGAAAGACTCTGTAAAGCAGTTGTCTTCCCTGGCTTTTTTAAGTACCTCCATAAGGTAGGGGACCAACAGCTCCCTAAATACTTTATAGAACTCTGGATGGAAGCCATCCTCCCCAGGTGATTTATTAGAAGGTAAGGATTTAATGGCCTCCAACAATTCAGGAACTGAGAACTGTTCACTCAGGCGCTCTCGGTCTTCCTCTGACAGGCATGGGAGGTTGAGAGAGGAGAGAAAGGAGTTGATCTCTGATAGATCATCGCTTGATTGGGAAGTGTAGAGGTCTTCGTGTTATTTCTTAAAAGTATCATTCATTTCAGTAGAGTCGAAAGATATCTCATTAGTAAGAGTTTCTATAGCATTAATTGTCCTCTACTTTCCTCTGCATTCAGTTGCCATGCCAATACTTTGTGTGCTTTCTCTCCAAGCTCGTAGTAACGCTGATTTGATTTAGTGATGGCCCTCTCAGCCTGCTATGTGTTCAGAGTATTATATTTCAGTTTTTTATTTATCAAAAGCTTGTATAGATATTTAGTCGGGCCTCTTTGGTAGGTTTTCTCTAGCTCAGAGATTTCAGATTCAAGGGCATTCAGTTCCGCACCGTGTTTTTCTTCATCCCTTTAGTATAGGAAATGATCTGTCCCCTCAGATAGGCTTTCAATGTGTCCCAAAGAATGAAACTGTCAGGAGCGGAGGGGCTGTTTGTCAAAGTAAAAATATTGATCTGCTCTTTGATGAATGCACAAAATTCAGGTTGCTTCAGGAGTGTAGAATTTAGTCTCCATCTATATGCTCCTTGGTAGGAATGGAGATTGATAATACCAGAGGATAATGGTCACTAAGCAATCTGGGGTCATACTTGATATCTAACACTCTATGAAACAGTTGGGTCGATAGTAAAAAGTTATCTATGCGTGTGTGTGTGTTGTGTGGGTGTGAATAAAAAGAGTAGTCCCTATCCTGTGAGTGCAACTGTCTCCAGATGTCTAGCAAATTAAGATCTTTCATGAATGACATGGTGAGCTTGCCGGCTTTGGTAAGAAGTGAGGGTTTATCAGAGGACCTATCAAGAAATGTATCTAAACAAACATTTAAATCTCCTCCAGCCAATAGCCATCCTGGTGGTGCTTGAGCGACCTGAAGGAAGACATTCTGAATAAAAATATGATCATCGAAGTTAGGAGCATAAATATTCAATAGGGTCCAAGACTCCGAAAATGTATGCCCCTACACCAAAAAAAAACCTGCCCGAGGGATCAGAGATGGTGTTGTTGATGCAGAAGGGGATGTGTCTACTTTTGCAGTAAAATTGCAGTTCCTCTTGCTTTGGAGTTAAAAGAGGACGCAAAAAATGGTCCTACCCATTCCCTCTTCAATTCCTTGTGTTCACTGGCTGTAAGATGTGTTTCCTGTAAAAACACAATGTCAGCCTTTAATTTCTTACGGTATGTAAAGACTCTTTTCCTCTTAATCGGGCTGTTGTAAAGTTGAATGTGACATATTTTAGTGGATTAAGCATAGGTTGGGTTTAAAATATATAACCAAATGGAAATCTCTTATATGTAATCTCTTATATATATTCAACTTTAGTTTGAACACTGAAGTGACCTATGTGTCTCTTTAGGAAGGAAAAAACAATAAACATAGAAAAAAAAAAAAAGACTAAAACCACAATCCCAACAATCAAACATGAATACACTTGTAGAGATACGTTGTTGCTCGCTATCCATCTTGCTCTTACTAGCTAAACTTTGGCGTAAACTAAAACCTGCGAGCTCTCTAAGTTGAAAACAAACGTTGTGAATAGACGTTTATGGCTGAATATCTACTGCCCACAGTAAGGGCTGCTGAGTCTTTTTCAGGAGAGGAGAAACATAAATGGGGGGGGGGGAAGCAGTGGGCCTAAGCCCACTAATTTGCTTCGCCCAGTGGATATTGACTAAACCAAAATATACTCTCCTGTAAATGTAATAGGACTCACCCCGGGAAAAAAACGGTTAGTTGAAAATGTACAAATCAATTATAGTGACCGGATAGCGGGGTAAATGGATCCAAATTCCAAGAAGAGATCAGCAGTTCAGTCCCAGGACAGCACGGAAAAGAAAAAACAAACAAACTGTATACCCCAGAGAGACCATCCTGATTCAGACCCGGTTCAGTTCTTTGAGAAAAGTGAACACTTCTCCCGGTGTGTTGAAGAGATGGCTTCGGCCTTTGTACTGAACTTTCATCTGCGCAGGGTGGATGAGGTAGCCGGTGAGGTTCTTCTCCTTCAGTGCTTTGGCGGCAGGTCTGAACTGCTTGCGACATCTGGCGAGATCCGCGCTCATATCCGGGAAATGGCTGACCCTCTTGCCATCGATGGTGATGTACCCTTTGGCTCTTGCGAGTTGCAGTATCTTCTCTCTGTCCTGGAAACGGAGGAACCTGATCAGGCCAGCTCGTGGGGGCTCATCTGGCCCGGGGTTTCGGGGGCGGATGTTCTGTGGGCGCATTCGATTTCCAATGGCTTGGTGAAGTTGATTATGCTTAGGACATCCGGGATCCAATGAGTGAAGAAACAGACCGGGTCATGGCCCTCGCTGTCCTCTTTCAATCCCACCACACAGATATTGCTATGTCTGCTCTGGTTCTCCATCTGGTCTACCTTGTTTTTCAGGTAGGCATTGTCCTTCTACAGTTGTATCAGAACCTGGTCATGTCGAGTAATGGTATCTTCAACTGTGCTAATGCACAACTCAATCTCAGTCGTTCTCAAAAGGAGATCATTCATGGAGGATTTCAGGTCGTCAATGGAAGAATGGAGTTCAGCCGATTTCTTGTCAATTTTCAGAGAAAGACCTTTGTTACCATCCTGATTTCCTGGAGGAGAGTAGCAAGCCTGTCGGCAGGCTCGCAAGAGGCCGAGAGCAACAGTCTGGAACTGTCGTCTGAGTTATGAGGGCTAATGCTAATCTTGCTAGCTGTAGTGTTATCTTGGGAATCAACTACGTTTAGGTCGTTCTTCTTGCCTCTCGGCCGGAGGTCCAAGGCTCTTTGGGAAGGTAAGTACTTGACAATTTATCAGCCGATGTTAGAATATTGTTTCAACGTTGTTATTTAGGTAATAATGGAAGAACTTTGAAGAGCTTGGTTTGTCAACGTCTGCTTAGCTCCGCGGCATCACGTGCTCCTCAATTTGGTACTGTTTGACACGTATGAAAGAGAACTCTTGGCCAACGTTTCTAGACGTTGTCAGGAGGTTTCAAAATTTATGTCTCAAAATAAATGTATTTGAAACCTATTCCAACATAGCCAATAGGTTGGGATTTTAAACTGTTTGACACGTACGAAAAGGAACTCCTGGCCAACGTTTATGAACGTTTTCAGTAGGTTTCAAAATAAACATTTATAAATAAATGTATTTGAAACTTATTCCAACGTTTGCCACGTACGCACTTCGTGGGTACAGCCATGTTTGTTTACTTCACCACTATCCCATAATGCTAGGTAACTTTCTTATTCTATAACGTTACTTGTCAAAATTGACACATCTGTCTCCAGAGAAAAGAGAGTCTGTCACGACTCCCACCGAAGGTGGCTCCCCTGCCTGTTCAGGTGGCGCTCGGCGCTCGGCGCCGCCGGTCTACTAGCTGCCACCGATCCCCTTTTCCTTTTCTGTTTGTTATGTCTTATTGGTTGCACCTGTCTCTTATTTTGTTTTGATTCAGGACTATTTAAGCCTGTTAGGCCCGCCTGTTAGTGTGCGGGCTTGTTTTCTGTTAGTCGAGGTTGTTGCGTGTAGTGTTCCTGTCTGTTTGTGCCCTGTGTTGGGTTGGACCATTTTTGATTATTCGCCTGTTGTTTTGGCCGTTTAATTTGGAGGCCGTAATAAAGTCCAGTGTCCGCATTGTCCTCTACTCTCTGCTTGACTCCGCACCCACCACTCCAGGCTTTGTGACAGAGTCACCGATAAACAGAAAGAGATCTGTGTGCCCAAATGGTGTGAGAGAGCACGAGTTAACTGTGCCCCTCAAATAAATGTTATTGGTCCAGTGAGGAGTTTTAACACTCAGGTTACCTTGTTTCAGATGACAGCACCTGAAATAATGGAGAGAGACGAAAGTCCAAGAGACAGAAGCCCAGGAGAGAGAAGGAGAACAAGCACAGATTTGTCCTGAATGCTTTTTGACTAAAGAGGACATTTTGTAACTCCAGCGATTTGATTAAATGTGTCCAGTGGTAAAAAGAAGGGAAATAGTAATAAAATAGTAAAGTAGTACTTTACTAAAAGTAGTAAAATACACCTATTACCAACGTTTGGCTGTTCATTCAAGTTTAAAAGAGAACTAATAGCCAATGTTGTAAATGACACTAATGCCAATGTTGTTGATGTTGATGACACCTATGACAAATGTTTACAAAACATAATCTGTCCCCCTACACTTTAACCAAAACTGAACGTTTATCTGAATGCATTCAGAATGTTTAGTCAACCAATCCAACACCTAAAAAAAACTTTACGAAACCATTTTTTTCTACCTGGGATACGACTTATCAATTAGGCAGTACAATTAGAGAAATCATGCACAAAGTAGTCTACACAATCGCAAAGCACGTGAAATATATTCACATGCCCGCCGCACACAGTCTAGATCCAGGGGAATATCATCTGCAGGCAGAAAGAGTGTGGAGTTCTCAACTGGTTTTGGCATGTAGTAGCTCACAAAGAATCACATCGATAGCTGGTAGGGTAGGAAAGACATTTCAACTTATGATATCTACCAATGGGTATACAAACCAGGTATTGAAAAAGTTTCATCCGAAGTCTTGGTTAGTAGACTATTTGTAATGCGCAATTGTCATCATGTGCTGTTAGCATCAGGGGCGTAGACTGTTGTGGACTTAGACCATCAAATGTTGTCTTTGTTCTATACAAAAAGAAATGTAATTTTGAGAGTGAAAATCTGATAAAGATATATGACAACTTATTGAAAAACATAGGAAAACATTATTTTTTTCACACGAGGTGCCTTTCTTACGCTGGGCAGGGCTTTGGGAACTTTTGTCAAAATTAGAGTATACCCACTTCTCCAGGCACCACTAACACCACTCACACACACAGCATGCTGTTAAAAGATAAGCAGTCCATAAACTCGGACATACGAAGCCAGTAAATCCTAATGATAAGAATACAAAAGCACAACCATTAAGCATTTATCAATCGAAATGTACAACTATTACTTCCCATTGCAAAATACATTTCATGTTTAGCACACAAAGTAACCAGTGACCTAAAGTTTAAAGTGTAACTGACAGCGTTTTAACTACTTTGCAGATATTAAACAAACTGACAATCATAACATCAGTAACAAATATCTAATTTCCTGTTTATGCTACACAACCAACTTCATAAGAGGTTTTAAAAATAGGTTATATTTGACTCAACCTTCCATGACATACACTAAGGCATTGTTGGCAGAAAAGATGGATGAAGTTCAATGAATGATTAATATAATTCACCAATACATTTCTTGATAGTCCAAAAAATATTGCTATCAGGTTGTAAACCACAGCTGGCCTGGTACATTTTTTGCTGCCTCTATTCGGGATGCACTGTTTCAGTTGCAATGACAACAGTTGCAATGACAAAAACAGACGAATGTAACCAAGGCTGGGAATGCTAAAAACACAGAGCCTAGCTAGCTAGCCAGGTGCTAGGAGGATGTCATGTCATGGAGTAGGTGAGTGACTGATTTGTACCCCTCATTTCTTTTTTCAGTGGCTATACACAGCTAGAGATGCAGGTGTCATTTGGTTAGCCAGCAAGAACTTGAACAACTGTTATCCAGTTAACATATCTCTTGCGTTCGCAAATTCACTCTGGCTATCTACTCCAATTTTAGAGCACTCTCGTCTGAGTGTGCCATAGCGTAGAACAACTGAGGAATTTACAAATGAGCAACACAAACTGAAAGTGTCAGTAAATGTAAGCAAAAAAAGTAATACTTAGTCAAGAATGCTCTAGTTGACATGTAAACATCCTATCCAGCTCTGCTACGGCGAGTAAAATGGTCAGTGAGGTTCTCTCATTTGTGTCTAGAAGTAACGTTAGCTAGCTAGCAAGCTAGCCAACTTTAGCCAGTTAGCTTGGATGCTTGGTTGGGACAAGCATGTATTGGCAGGCAAGCTACAGAAGGACGAGGAGGCTACAATTCCCCATTGTTTATCAATGCAATTTTGATGCCCAACTAGCTGAAAAAGTTTGAGAGAGTTTATCTAAAGTTCCTTCATTAGATTTTTAGCTCATCTTGCTCAGGCTAGCATTAGATGTTGATCATGTTGTTGTTGATGTGCATAACTGATGGAGAGAGAGCCTATCTTTTCATGGTTGTTTGATCAATAGGATTGTAAAGTTTCCAAATGTAGGAGGACTCCCGTGGTGTTTACATGTTTTCAGAAATACATTCAGGTGTATTTTGTGGCTTTTGGCGAATGTGTTCTAATGATCTAAAGTTGCACTGTGCAACTTCCTGTAAACACACAGTCCAGTTCTAAGTGAATGATGGCAAGCCCGTGTGGCAAATGGATTGTCTGTATTAAGGCTTAATGTAGCTATGAATGGCTATAGCACACCGGTCTGTGTATACTCTGGTCCTGGACAAGACAGATGTTTTTATTCGGTTTTATTAATGCCAATGTCTATTAATTGTTCAAATGCAAGGCCACTTTCCCACTCTATATTACTATATTATTTTCACAAATGTCTTAGTATACTGTACGTAATTTCCAAACATTCTAAGTTATGAAAAATTGAAAATGGCCAAAAATGGTTGCTTGTCAGATTTTTTAAAACTTCTTGTTGAAACGTATTCTTGAAAAAGGAGAAGCTAACAAATTAGCAACAACATCTTCTTTGATAACACCTGCTGCAGCCGCTGCAAACTAGCAGACAACGAAAGCTAGCTAGCTAGAAGGTGGGAAAACTACTGCTCGCTATTGCGCAGTGACCTGTTGGCCTTCAAGAAGGCAGAAGTTTCCATACGTTTTTATAAAAACGGTCCCACCCATTAAGTCAAAATGTGATTGGTTGATTCCACTGTCACTCAAAATGTTTGCCCTAATACAGTTGAATGGCAGGTGCTTTTATCTAGCTTCTGATTACCTAGCCAAAGCTTGACTTAGCTAGCTAGAGACCTGATTGGAGTTTTTTCAACAAACACTGAAGAGATTAAATCAGAACTTCATTGAAAATAATAATAGCATTATCATTATTAATATAATCATTATTTTATAAATCCTTAGCCCATTGTTCCCCACTGTGTTTGGGTTAGTAATACTTTGTAGAGTGGCTCTATTTTCCCTCAGCATGCATTTTTTTCACTGTTCTGAGTGTCTAAAGAATCCATATGGTCCCCACAAGAATAGTTAAACACGTCCACACACACACACACACACACACACACACACACACACACACACACACACACACACACACACACACACACACACACACACACACACACACACACACACACACACACACACACACACACACACACCTTGGGTGTACTATAGCATTCTACGGTCTGCTGAGCGCAAACTTGAACATTGTGAAAATTCGATGAAACTTCCGCCGCATGTTTACTGTGAACACTGAGGCTGTACCCACTTTAAGGTAATTTTAACAGTGGTCAAGTAGGCTGCTGTGGCTATTTGATCGTAATGTAGGCATACCAGAGTGGCCTACCACCCAAAACAAAAATGGAAATAGCTGTTCTATCGTTCAGCCCACAGTAGAAGCCAATGTGTGGTGTTCAATGTAAGCCTACATTTCATGAAACTTTTAAAGAAAACATGCAGGGCTTGACATTAATCTGTTTATCCACTTGTCCTTCAGACAAGGAGGTGACTGAAAATGTTGTTGTGTTGTTTGATGCAAGAAACCACTTCACAAAATAAAATGAATTATTATTCCCATACCATTATTACAGAGAATCAGACAAATTATGTTACCCTTTGCCTATCTCAAATTACGACACTGCCCCATTAAGACAAAAAAAGCTCTTACTTGACTTGCTTTTCAAAGATGTCTAGAATTGCAGAGGTTTTGTGCTCTTGTATGAAGCAATCAGGCTCCATTGCTGACTACAAAGGATCTATAACTGGGCTAATAACTCGGTACCTAGCAAAGGATATGAACAAATGTACAAATGTGCAGACGTTGCTACATGTAGTTCTCACTTTGATCTAAAAACAAGCGCATCTACTCAGGACTGCTCATGCTGTAAAAACAGTCCAGTTCAATATGAATGGCACAGATCCATATATGGCAATGGTCTATTTGCATGTAGGCCTACTGAAGCTGTGATTGGTTATGGCACACCGGCCTGTGTAGAGTACGAGCCTGAGTCGTGCCTGTAGAATCCTATTCTGATGCGTTGTGCCTACAACAAAATCTCTTCCATAATTATTTTTGTATATTAAATCTTGCGCAGTTTGTTTTGTTTCGGTATGTTGCATTGATTCAATCACAATTCCCACAGTAAAGGGAAATATTGATAGTGTTACCTAACAGGGAAGTTCAATCTCGTGCTTCTCTGCGCAGGCTAATATTTCTTCTGCATGGCACGCTTCCAGCTTAGAGGGAACATTGCCTGTGACTCACCCTCAGCACCTCAAAGCCGATGGGCAGATTCGCTCCTCCTCCATCCTTCCTCTTTATCCTCCTGTCCTCCTGCTGCAGACAGATCAACACCTCATCCTCCTTTCCCTGCACCTCAAACATGAACTGTAGTGGGAGAGGTGGGATAAGAGACAGAAGGGGGGGGGGGCAGAAGGGAGGCAGAGCGTCCCTAGAATAGCAGTAACACTAATATAGCTTAGTGTCAGTTGTTTCCCAACTGCACCCCTCTGAATAGGCTTTCACAGGTCTATTTCTACACCATTAAGATTGCAGCAGTTGCCAAAATAGTACATGTTGAGTCCTTACAGTTATAGCAACACAAATTATTTACATGCTTGAGGTATAAGCATACTATATAATGAGATACTATACTATCATACTGAGTGTAGTTCTGTGAACATAAATAATATGTTTATCACTACCGTCAGAATGTAACTACTGGTCATTACCAAACAGACTCTGAGTGGACTGAACCTTGCCCTGGAAACATTTAACCAGTTGCTATGGGCATAAACCTAGCTATAGTGTAGGATCACCTGGTTGTTGTGTAGAAATATATAGGGTACACTCACCTGGGGGTTGTGTAGAAAGGTGTCTTTGTGGTTGATGCATCCTCCACACCTACTCCTCTTATCCATGTGTTTATCCCACCGTCCAACCACCTCTCCCTCCTTCTTCACACTCTCCTCCTTCCTCTTTGTCTTCTTCTCCCCCCCCTTCTTCGCTACAGCCACCTTCTCTCTCCCTCCACCGCCTCCTCCTTCTCCTCCTCCACTTCTCCGTCTCTTCCCCAATCTTGCCTCCTTCCGGTCCCCTCGCGGAGTCTGATTCACCTCCCCAGGCTTGGCTGTGTTCTTCCCGAGGTTGGATGCCTGGCGGCAGGGGAGGAGGGTGGCGGGGGTTGCCCCGGTAGTGTTGGGGGATGGGACCCACTCCCCATGGCAGCGAACCTCTCTCCAGTGGGTGTTGGGCCACAGCAGGGCTCGTTCTACCAGACGACACACCACCACATCTGTGAAGTAGCGGCAGAAATCCTCAAACTCCATCCTGAGGGAAGGGGAGGTGAAAAAGTATCTTTTTAGTTTTTCAACAGGAATTGTAGTGTATTTGTAGTGACTTGTTTAATGCATTGAGCATTGTTTTCTGTCAAAAGAGTGATGCTTATTTTACTATATGTCTTTACCAGAACTCTCCCACATCTCTGACAATGAGGCCCATCTTCTCCCTCTCGGCACGACCAACCTGCTTCCACTGCTGAGACCTGAAGGGGGCGCAAAAGAGCTCTATGTCAATGAACCAAATAGACAAAACCTTGTTTCTAGTCCGTTCCTGATTTTTGACATTACCCAAAAGGGACAACCCTTGACCTATAGCTCTTTGTTGACTGTACCGTATCCTGATAGACTAGAACAGCAGTAACCGTTCCCCCTCACCCCTGACTCCAGGGCCCGGTAAAGTCGGCTGTACCCCAGGGGTTCCTCATGCGCACCATGCCGAGACGGGACGTCCCGCTACAACGGCCAGGCAGCAGTGACCGCTTCCCCAGGCACACCTTCCTCACCGCGGTGATACCGTAGGCATGGCCCCGCACCAGACCACAGTCTAGCACCGACTCTACTCTCTCTCCCTCCGCTGGCTGTAGAGAGAGTGAGAGAGAGACTCAATACAGATACGCTAATACCAATACACACCACAGGCACTCTATGAAGGCAACCCTGATGTGCATAATTGGAATCTTGCAGTATACTACAACACACAATGAACAATACAGATCATTAATCAATAGAGGCATGTGTCTGGAGTGAAAGGACTGAAAGAGGCGTGACAGGATAGATAGCATTCAGTGCCATTCTAACGCATTCTGTACTACAGTAAATGTAAGCATTAGTATTGTTAATGCTGGACTGTGCCCAACACAGCCACTATGTAGCCACCTGTCTCTCTATACTGTACAGTAGGTAGAGGTGATCTCTCTGGTAGGACAACATTCATAGAAGCTCTCTGGCCCAATCCCAAACCATTCATTACCACCCTGAATGCACACGTTCATATCACATCTAGGGCAGGTTGGCACAAGCCTACATTTTGAGGCCTCAGTACTAATTCGCTGATCTAAGGTCAATTGAAAATCTTCCCCACACATGGTTACTGTTACGCTGTGGAGAGAAGGGTAAGCTGATCCTAGGACTGTGGTTATGCAGGGAAAAGTGTATTGGTCACTAACCCGTATGGAGCAGGTGATGAGGGCTTTGCATCCGTGGGCCTTGGCCAGGGTCTGGAACAGCGCCCTCCTCTGGTCGGGGTGCAGGGTGAGGGCCTCCCTGTCCAGGCATAGGGGCTCCGACACCCCCCCTGTGAAGTCTATGAGGGCCTCCGCCGTGTTACCGCCTTCTAATGCCTCATAGCAGCCATTCAACCTGGGGAAGAGGAAGAGGGGAGGAAAGGGTTGGAAGACTGAAGAAATGTTAAATGGGTGAGGATAAGGAAAGAATGTTGACTAGCTACTAGTTTATTTGGTCAAGTGTGGTCACTGTGGTGTACACTGTGTGGTGTACACTGTGTGGTGTACACTGTGGTGAATACTGTGTGGTGGATACTGTGTAGTGTACACTGTGTGGTGTACACTGTGTGGTGTATACTGTGTGGTGGATACTGTGTAGTGTATACTGTGTGGTGGATACTGTATTCATTATATCTAAAATTACTCTGTGCATTTGGGACAATAAATGAATACTGATTGAGTGATTAACAAGCCTCCTCCTAGCCAACCTGAAATCTAATCTCTCAGCTGTGTCTTGGCTTTAGTACAGTGTAAAGTCTCACTTGGCGTAGGCCTTCTCCAGAAGGCTGCTCCAGAACTCCTGTGGCGTGGCTGAGCGGCAGAAGAGCAGCGTTCCGTCCTCGCTGACCGGAAGGAGGTCGTCCACCACCACGTCTGTCCAGCGGCCAAGCCGCCAGAAGCGGAAGTGGAAGATTCCAGCGTACAGGTCCGGACGCTTGGGCTTCCACTCCTGTTCCACGTGATCAGGAATCACCTGGTGGTTTAGACCAATCAAATTGAACAAAGGTTTTGGGGTACTTGAATGTGTTAGTACAGAGGCGGCCAGCTTCCTGGTTGTTCAGAGATACGGAGTGTGCAGGCTTTTATTCCAGCCCAGCACTAACATGTCTGATTCAGCTATAAGAAACATATCGTTAAGACTTCTTCAGTAAAATGAATATGAAATCAGTGACCAGGAAGTAAATCACTGAACGTGACCTATCGGGATTTGGCCTCTGCCCTTTGACCCCTCACCTTCTTCCACAGCGATGGCTCCGAGGCCAGACAGGAAGTGGCTGCCACCATCCAGCAGTTACCTAAGCTGCCTTGGTGCAGGTCCCATGTGCTGATCCTGTCCACAAAGAGACGAGGGTCCTTACACAGTTCCTGAGAGAGAGAGAGAGAGAGAGAGAGAGAGACTCAATACAGATACACAATAACAAGTTAACATATGCATACTCCAAGATCAGCAGTAAATTGGGTGCAACATACAGTAGAGTACAGTACAGTAAGCCTATTCAATATAGTTTATCTTGACATGGTGTCAGTGTTTTTGTCAGGACAAGTGTCAATCCAGTCTATGCTCATAATCCTAAACCTAACCCGTACTCTTACCCTAACCCTAACCTTAAACCAAAAACCTAACCTTAACCCTAACCCTAAACACAGCTCCTAACCCTAACCCGAAACCTAACCCTAGGTCCTGTCCAAATCAAATCAAATGTATTTATATAGCCCTTCGTACATCAGCTGATATCTCAGTGTGCTCAAGTGCTGTACAGAAACCCAGCCTAAATCCCCAAACAGCAAGCAATGCAGGTGTAGAAGTGTCCCTAACACTTAACGTAATTCTAACCTTAACACTAATTCTAACCTTAACCCTAAACCCCCTAGAAATAGCATTTGACCTTGTGGTGACTAACAAAATGTCCCCAGTTGGTAAATGTTTTGTTTGTTTCCTAATCTTGTGGGGACTTCCAGTAGTTAAACACTATCACACACACACACAAACGCACTACTACACACACAGGTCACAACCTGTAAACGTGTAACTCTAGAAAAGTTATGAACTCAATTTCCCCTTAGATGACATCATGTTCAAGCTAAGTACTGTATGAAATATGATGCTGAACGGATTTTATAACAGTTATGATAGCTGAGGAAGGAAATTCAGAGTGTCCAAGCGTCTTGTCCATGTGTGTGTGTGGTGTACACGTGCATGAATGCTGGTGAGAGTGTGTGCAAGTGTGTGTGTGCGTTTGTGTGTATACAGGAGTCCAAGTGCGTATGTCTCACTGCAAAGTGAGGTGACAGATGTCATCCTATCATTCGACTCCTGTTGGATGCAGGCTTAAATTACCTGTGCAGAGCATTAGGAACACAATCCCATTAACCCTTTGTGGTTAGCCCCCCCCACACTCCAGTGAGCAAAGAGAATACCTGTGCAGTCCACTATTCTATCGATTAATGCAGCCAACAACAAAAATCTGACCTCCTATAGGAACATTTCGTTCCTCATATTGTTTTTGTTTTTTTGTATATCTTCTATGTATACTTAAGAAAGACTACAACCACGACCTGATGTCCAATAAACAGCCACCCTTGAAGCTACACCACCACTACACAGCCCTTCTCCACTCGTCATCACAAACACATGCTATTTAAATCATCAGGTGATGCTTTTACGTATAAACACACACTGAAACCCTGGTCATATTCAGGTCCAAATCTGCAACACGCGCCACACACACTCCCGTTGGTGTTGGGTTACACTGTCCTGATGCCTCTGGTCTGTTAGAAAGGCTTTAATGAACTATGTCTGGAGTAAAACCTGCTGAGTGGACGACTAGAATTAGACTGGGGACTTAAACGGGTGCCTCCTGGGAAAGGGCACAAAGGGGAGTCCAGACGTTCTAAAGTGCGTGTGTGTGTGGTTGTAGAGGAAGAGAGAAAGCAAGTGATTGATTTTGATGAAAAATTCTGTTCTGGTGCCGCTTCTCTCTCTTTTTCTTCATTTTTTTTTGTGTGGTTTTTTTGGTCTTTTTGTCTGTGTATGATTTTACCTCTGTTTTCCACTTCTATCTCTCACCCTCGTCTCACCCTCGTCTCACCCTCGTCCACTCTTTCACTGCCTCACTCCATCTCTCTCTCCCCCACCTTCCCCCTCCGTCCCATCCCCGATCCGCTCACCCGTGGTCTTTTCCATGTGAGTCCAGGGGGTGGGGCTCGTTTGTAGAAGAGTGACAGTGCGGATGGGGGAAAGAGGGGATCCTTGAAGAGCTTGCCCCGCTGCAGACATGCCCTCTTCAGCTTGTGGTAACTCTGCCCCTGGAACCAACACACTCTCTCTGGCATACTGAGGGTGAGAGAGAAAACGAGGAGACCGGGATTGAGAGAGAAAAAGATGGGGATTGAGAGAGGAGAGGGGGGGAACAGCGAAGAGAATGTCTGCTCATTTCAGTAGTTAGAACATGATGTTACAAAGTCCTCTCATTCTATTGGTGTCTATAGAGAAAGAATGGTTCCGTTATTAATTACACTTTGGATGGTGTATCAATACTCACCCAGTCACGACAAAGACACAGGCGCTCATCCTAACTCAGTTGCCAGAGAGGAAGGAAACCATTCAGGGATTTCACCATGAGGCCAAAATCGATTTTAAAACAGCTACAGAGTTGAATGGCAGTGATAGGAGATAACTGAATATGGATCAACAACATTGTAGTTACTCCACAATACTGCCATAAATGACAGAGTGAAAAGTAGGAAGCTTGTACACAATAAAAAAGATTCCAAAACATGCATCCTGTTCGCAATAAGGCACTAAAGAAATAGTGCAAAAAAAAAATCCTGAATGCAAAGTGTTGTGTTTGAGGCAAATCCAACACATCACTGAGTACCACTCTTCATAGTTTCAAGCATGGTGGTGGTTGCATACTGTTATGAGTATCCTTGTCTTCGTCAAGGACTAGGGAGTGTTTCTTTAGGATAAAAATAAACCGAATAGAGCTAAGAACAGGCAAAATCCTAGAGGAAAACTTGGTTTACTTTCCAACAGGCGCTGGGAGACAAATGTATCTTTCAGCTGGACAATTACCAAGTCCAAATATACACTGGAGTTGCTTACGAAGATGACATTGAATGTTCCTGATTGGCCTGGTTACAGTTTTGACTTAATCTATGACAAGATTTGAAAATGGCTGTCTAGCAATGATCAACAACCAACTTGACAGAGCTTGAAGAATAGTTTAAAGAATAATGGGCAAATATTGTGCAATTCAGTTGTGCAAAGCTCTTAGAAACTTACCCAGAAAGACTCATAGCTGTAATCGCTGCCAAAGGTGATTCTAACATGTATTGACTCAGGGGGTTGAATACTTATCTAATCAAGATATATTCATTTTATTCTTTTAAAAATGTGAGATTTTTTTTGCTCATGACAATTAATCCCACTTTGTAAGACAAAAAATATGGAAACAGTGAAATGGTGTGAATACTTTCTGAAGGCACTGTACATAGTATTCAGAAAGTGTGGAGCTAGAAGGGTTAACGTTATGGTCGTAGGGGTCAGGGGACATGAGGTGAGGACACAGTTTAGGTCATTACACCTAGCTACTGCCAAGGAGGCCCTGACACCAGCCAGCAGTGTGTGTGTGTGTGTGTTAGCCAGGTGCGATTCTGTGTCAGTGTTTATGCCAGAAGCCAGTGTGTAGGTGGCTGTGGGATCTAGTGGTGCTGTATACCGACACACGCATGCGCACACACACACACATACACACACACACACACACACAGGCCAGCGTTAGTAAATTAAACCTCTTGCTTGCCGTTTCTGGCCACCATGTTAAGATAGGGTCTAGTTTCCTGAATTTCCGCCTGACTGGCGTGTCCAAAGAAAACTGCCTGTTACTCAGGCCCAGATATATGCATATAATTGGTAGCATTGGATAGAAAATACTTTGAAGTTTCTAAAACTGTTAAAGTAACATCTGAGACTATAACAGAATTGATATGGCAGGCGAAACTCCAAAGAAAAACCAACCTGAATGGGTTTATTTTTAGGTTCCATGCTCTTACAATGCAAAGAGCATAATTCCAGCTCCCAGATTGCAATTCCTATGGCTTCCACTACATGTCAGCAGTCTTTATTCAAGGTTTCAAACTTTTTTCTTGAAAAACTAGCAAGAATTTTGAGTTTTAGTGAAGACAGCACCGGAACAATATCAGTCTTTTGGAGCGCGAGGAAGAGGGCGCGCGCTTACTAGTTTTACTTTCCTATTGAACATACTATTTTCCGTATGAAATATTATAGTTTATTTACATTTTAGTGTACCTGAGGATTAAATAGAAACGTCATTTGACTTGTTTGGATGATGTTTAGCGGTAGCTTTTTGGACTCCTTTGTCTGCATGTTGAACGAGTGGATTACTGAAATCGATGGCGCCAACTAAACAGACCTTTTGGGATATAAAGAAGAATTTTATCTAACAAAACAACCATTCATGTTGTAGCTGGGTCCCTTGGGATTGCAAACAGAGGAAGATCTTCAAAAGTAAGTGATTTATTTCATCGCTATTTGTGATTTTATGAAGCCTGTGCTGGTTCAAAAATATGTTAATGTGGGGCGCTGTCCTCAGACAATCGCATGGTATGCTTTCGCTGTAAAGCCTATTGTGAATCGATGCCTATCATAAGGGGAACTATACTGACGAGAAGCGCCCCTTCACATTAACAGCTCTAAAATGAACTAACATGGGTTCTGTCTGTGAGAGTATGACTGTGAACTGAAAATATTCTCTGTGCATGACAAAGGTAAGACTGAAATAAGCCTTTTGACAGTATTTCTTTGCAATATAATGTGCACTATGTTTCTATGATACCTGTAACGATGAAGCATCATTTCCATATAATAAAGTATTCTAAATTATTCAGACCCCTTGACTTTTTCCACATTTTGTTACATTATAGCCTTATTGTAAAATTGATGAAATAAATATTTTTCCTCATTAATCTACACATAATACCCCATAATGACAATGCAAACACAGGTTTATAGAAATTTTTGCAAATGTATTAAAAATAGAAACAGAAATACTTTATTTACATAATTATTCACACCCTTTGTTATGAGACTTGAAATTAAGCTCAGGTGCATCCTGTTTCCATTGATCATCCTTGAGATGTTTCTACAACTTGATTGGAGTTCACCGTTGGTAAATTCAATTGATTGGACATGATTTGGAAAGACACACACCTGTCTACATAAGGTCACACAGTTGACAGTGCATGTTAGAGCAAAAACCAAGCTATGAGTTCGAAGGAATTGTCTGTAATGCTCCGAGACAGGATTGTGTCGAGGCACAGATCTGGGGAGGGGTACCAAAACATTTCTGTAGCATTGAAGGTCCCCAAGAACACAGCGGCCTCCATCATTCTTAAATGGTAGAAGTTTGGAACCACCAAGAGCAATAAGGGGAGAAGGGCCTTGGTCAGGGAGATTAACAAGTACCCGATGGTGACAGAGCTCCAGAGTTCCTCTGTGGAGATGGGAGAACCTACACCTATGGTGAAGCATGGTGGTGGTGGCAGCATCATGTTGTGGGGATGTTTTTAATCGGCAGGGACTGGGAGACTATGCAGGACCGAGAGGAAGATGAACGGAGCAAAGTACAGAGAGATCCTTGATGAAAACCTGCTCCAGAGCACTCAGGACCTCAGACTGGGGTGAAGGTTCACCTTCCAACAGGACAACAATCCTAAGCACACAGCCAAGACAATGCAGGAGTGGCTTCGAGACAAGTCTCTGAATACCCTTGAGTGGCCCAGCCAGAGCCTGTACTTGAACCCGATCAAACATCTTTGGAGTGACCTGAAAATAGCTGTGCAGCGACGCTCCCCATCCAACCTGACAGAGCTTGAGAGGATCTGCAGAGAACAATGGGAGAAACTCCCCAAATACAGGTGTGCCAAGCTTGTAGCGTCATACCCAATGAGACTCGAGGCTGTAATCGCTGCCAAAGATGCTTCAACAAAGCAGTGAGTGAAAGTGTTTGACTATTTATGTAAATAAATTAGCAAAAAATTCCCAACACCTGTTTTTGCTTCGTCATTATGGGGTATTGTGTGTATATTGATGAGGGAAAAAAATATTTGATCAATTTTAGAATGAGGCTGTAACGTAACAAAATTTGGAAAAAGTCATGGGGTCTGAATACTTTCCAACGGCACTGTAAATATAAGGCATACCTGTTCTAGATGGCTTGTCAGATAATAAAATTTGTTTCTGGAAGGAGAGAATTCCTGGAGCTCAATTACGTCCTGTTAAACCTTCCCTCTTGGTCATATATATCTGTTTTGTCTAATACATTATAACTGAGGAAGCGTCTTCGATATCAGCTTGTCAGAAAATCCTCTTTTTTAGGGGCATCCATATCTTCCATAGAATATGTTAGAGATAGCGGGTGTATGAAGTGACCGGTTCAGCTTCTGTTGTTCCTGCCTGTCTTTTCTAAGGCAGCCGGTACAGGCTCGCTGATCAGCTGTAGGTCTTGTCAGAGTTTTACAGTGTTTTATAGTGGCATGTTGGTCATGTCTCCTTTGGAAAATATGTTATTTATGTTCAGTGAGATTTTCCTGAATTAAATAGAAGTTCAATGAAAAAAATAAATCGTTGAATTAAAACATTTTTTCAGTTAGTCAGCATATTGTTATTACAGCATGGATTGACGACTCTTAATATCTGGCTGTTCTCATTTCATTTAGGTTCATTCTCTCTCTGTGTGTGTGTGTGTGTGTGTGTGTGTGTGTGTGTGTGTGTGTGTGTGTGTGTGTGTGTGTGTGTGTGTGTGTGTGTCTCCGCCTCTGTCTGACCGCTTTGTGTATGTAATCTTGACACAAGCGATGTCGCTTGTGACTTTTTTTAATGTGTTTTTATGTTTTTATAAGTGTGTTTGTGCATACGTGACAGCGTGTAGTTGAGTGACACTGTATGTATAATGTCCATGTTCTACCTGTGACAACCTATCCTGGGGTGTGTCAAAATGTGTGCCTTCCCTATGACTTAATCTGATGCGGGTGTGTGTCACACATGGGTTAAAATACTATTTAAAATCTCTTAAACACTTTCAGTGTTTGCTTAAGCCTGGCTGGAGTGCCAGATGAGCGGGGATTTCTCTTTTGTGTCTATTCAATTAAGTCCATCGCACCAGCGAAAGTGGGCTTGATTGACAGGGCATCGGTAACATCCGTAGACCTGTGTAGCTATGTGCTGCTGTAAACGTATCCTTTGACAGACAATGGATACTCTTTCCATCCCTCTTTGTGATCACACACAATTAGCAACAGTGCCTCACACACTGGGGAAAACCACATGGTTACTTCAGACATGCATTTTCAGTGCATTACATCAAGAACACTTCGTCCTCTGGACCAAGTGTGTTAGCAAGCTGTCCAAGGACCATAGGACACGGGGAGCCCACACAAACAAACCAATCAAAAGTACTTGAGCTCTGAGGCCATCCAAGGTTATTACTGTTATTGTGAAGGCCATTCCATGCAAAGACACACAGCGCACACACGTTAAGGTGCTGTTTGGTTATCTCTTCATTGAGCAACTTACTGACTTCTCTCGCTCTGTGTCTTGTGTGTGTGTGTGTGTGTGTGTGTGTGTGTGTCAGAGGACGTCTCTCTTACTTCTGGTTCTGCTCCTCTCTTTGGCTCCTCTGCATAGTGTTCTGTCCTCTCCCTGAACTCCATACTCCCCCAGCAACTTTATCTATGCAAGACCCCTCTCGTTACTCTCACTCTCCCTCTTCTTTGCCCGCTCTCTCTTTCTCCTCCCCCTCGCTTTTTCTCTGTCAGTCTCTCTGACCCTCTCTCTCCCTCTCTCACACTTTATAGTTGTCATTTACACATTCACATATATCTTTATTCACACTTTACCTCTCGTTCTCTCTATTTTTGGTCTTTCCTTCCGTCATCTCTCTCTCTCTCCTCCCCCCCCTCTCTCAGGTTGTCATTAAGCATGTGTCAAGTGTCTCCTGAGTCCGCAGGGGGCACCCCCCTTCTTCCCCATCCCCCTCACTTAACCCCTCCATCACCAGACTCAAAACTGATGATCTAATTTGAATTAAAAATAGCTATGTATCGATGTATAAACATGTTGTATACATTTGCAGCTTAAAGCTGGATTGCAGTGTACACAGACAAGAGTGGGACAGGACAACATTATCAAATTAAATGTTATTTGCCACATGCATTCGAATACAACAGGTGTAGATCTTACAGTGAAATGCTTAAGTACAAGCTCTTAACCAACAATGCAGTTTTAAGAAAATACCCACAAAAAAGTAAGAGATAAGAATAACAAATAATTAAGGAGCAGCAGTAAACAATAGTGGGGCTATATTCAGAGTACCGGTTCAGAGTCAATGTGTCAATGTGCGGGGGCACCGGTGTCGAGGTAATTGAGGTAATTGTAATTATGTACATGCAGGTAGGGTTATTAAAGTGGCTATGCATAGATGATAACAGAGAGTAGCAGCAGCGTGGGGGGTGGGGGGGGGTGCAAATAGTCTGGGTAGCCATTTGATTAGCTGTTCAAGAGTTGGCGCTCCGGTACCGCTTGCCGTGCGGTAGCAGAGGGAACAGTCTTTGACTAGGGTGGCTGTAGTCTTTGACAATTTTTCGGGCCTTCCTCTGACACCGCCTGGTATAGAGGTCCTGAATGGCAGGAAGCTTGGCCCGATGATGTACTGGGCCGTTCGCAATACCCTCTGTAGTGCCTTGCGGTCGGAGGCCGAGCAGTTGCCATACCAGACAGTGATGCAACCCATCAGGAGGCTCTCGATGGTGCAGCTGTAAAACCTTTTGAGGATCTAAGGACCCATGACAAATCTTTTCAGTCTCCTGAGGGGGAATAGGTTTTGTGGAGTGCAATAGAGATTGCATCATCTGTGAATCTGTTGGTGCGGTATGAAAATTGGAGTGGGTCTAGGGTTTCTGGGATAATGGTGTTGATGTGAGCCATGACATCCTAGTAATCCGTTTGGCCCAGCGGTCTTGTGAATGTTGACCTGTTTAAAGGTCTTACTCACATCGGCTGAGGAGAGCGAGATCACACCGTCATCTGGAACAGCTGATGCTCTCATGCATGTTTCAGTGTTACTTGCCTCGAAGTGAGCATAGAAGTTATTTAGCTCGTCTGGTAGGCTCGTGTTACTGGGCAGCTCTCGGTTGTGCTTCCCTTTGAAGTCTGAAGTAGTTTGCAAGCCCTGCCACATCCAACAAGCGTCGGAGCCCGTGTAGTATGATTTGATCTTAGTCCTGTATTGATGCTTTGCCAGAGGGCATAGCGGGATTTCTTATGAGCTTCTGGGTTAGAGTCCCGCTCCTTGAAAGTGGCAGCTCTGCCCTTTAGCTCGGTGCGAATTTTGCCTCTAATCCATGGCTTCTGGTTGGGGTATGTACATACAGTCACTGTGGGGACGACGTCCTTGATGCACTTATTGATAAAGCCAGTGACTGATGTAGTGTACCTCTCAATGCTATCGGAAGAATCCCGGAACATATTCCAGTCTGTGCTAGCAAAACAGTCCTGTAGTTTAGCATCTGCTTCATCTGACCACTTTTTTATAGCGTGAGTCACTGGTGCTTCCTGCTTTAATTGTTGCTTGTAAACAGGAATCAGGAGGATAGAGTTATGGTCAGATTTGCCAAATGGAGGGCGAGGGAGAGCTTTGTACGCATCTCTGTGTGTGGAGTAAAGGTGGTCTAGAGTGTTTTCCCCTCTGGTTGCACATTTAACATGCTGATAGAAATTCTGTAAAACTGATTTAAGTTTCCCTGCATTAAAGTCACCGGCCACCAGGAGCGCAGCCTCTGGGTGAGCGTTTTTCTGTTTGCTTATGGCGGAATACAGCTCATTGAGTGCAGTTTTAGTGCCAACTTCGCTCTGTGGTGGTATGTAGACCACTACGAAAAATACAGATGAAAACTCTCTAGGTAGGTAGTGTGGTCTACAGCTTATCATGAGATACTCTACCTCAGGCGAGCAAAACTTTGAGACTTCCTTAGATAGCGTGCACCAGCTGTTGTTACATAAATGCATAGGCCCCCGCCCTGTGTCTTACCAGAGGCTGCTGTTCTGTCTTTCTGATAGAGTGTATAACATGCCAGCTGAATGTTCTTAATGTCGTCGTTCAGACATGACTCTGTGAAACATAAGATATTACAGTTTTTAATGTCCCGTTGTTAGGATATACGTGCTTTCAGTTCGTCCCATTTATTTTCCAGCGATTGAACGTTAGCTAGCAGAACGGAAGGCAAGGGAAGACTAGCCACTCTTCGCCTGATCCTCGCAAGGCACCCAGAATGTTTTGCCTCAATCTCTGTTTCCTTCTCCAGCAAATCACATGGATCGGGGCCTTGTCGGGTGTCTGCAGTATATCCCCTGCAGCCGACTCATTGAAGAGGAATTCCTTGTCCAATTTGAGGTGAGTAATCCCAGTTTTGATGTCCAGAAGCTATTTTCTATCATAAGAGACGGTAGCAGCAACATTAAGTACAAAACAAGTTACGAACAACGCGACAAAACAAACAAAATAGCATGATTGATTGAGAGCCGATAAGACGGCAGCCCTACCCTCTGGCGCCATCACTTTTGTCTAGATACTACTGCAGACTGGAAAGGTATGCTCATAAAAGCATGTTGTAGTTATGACTATGGATGTGATGCTAATGAACAACCTGTTGCTGCTACCACTTGTCTATCAAATATTTGAGATACTGTATATGTCTGTTTCCTGAACATCCAGGTCATTTTGTGACTATTCAGATGACATTGAATCATTGGATTAAATATTACGGTATCTGAATCACATTACATCAGTCATCTATTTGTAAACCCCAACTTTGATTATTAATCTATTCACGTCTTCATACCTGAACTTCTTCACACTCTCTACCTAGCCAAAGTATATTCCTCTCTCATACCCAACACTGTCAACAAGAATACCACCACGATGATATGAACCCTACAAACCCTGCTGTGTCAAAATGTTTCATACAGTGGGGCAAAAAAGTATTTAGTCAGCCACCAATTGTGCAAGTTCTCCCACTTAAAAAGATGAGGTCTGTAATTTTCATCATAGGTACACTTCAACTATGACAGACAAAATGAGGGAAAAAAATCCAGAAAAATTTTAATGAATTTATTAGCAAATTATGGTGGAAAATAAGTATTTGGTCAATAACAAAAGTTTCTCAATACTTTGTTATATACCCTTTGTTGACAATGACAGAGGTCAAACGTTTTCTGTAAGTCTTCACAACGTTTTCACACACTGTTGCTGGTATTTTGGCCCATTCCTCCATGCCGATCTCCTCTAGAGCCGTGATGTTTTGGCTGTTGCTGTGCAACACAGACTTTCAACTCCCTCCAAAGATTTTCTATGGGGTTGAGATCTGGAGACTGGCTAGGCCACTCCAGGACCTTGAAATGCTTCTTACGAAGCCACTCCTTCGTTGCCCGGACGGTGTGTTTGGGATCATTGTCATGCTGAAAGACCCAGCCACGTTTCATCTTCAATGCCCTTGCTGATGGAAGGAGGTTTTCACTCAAAATCTCACGATACATGGCCCCATTCATTCTTTCCTTTACACGGATCAGTCGTCCTGGTCCCTTTGCAGAAAAACAGCCCCAAAGCATGATGTTTCCACCCCCATGCTTCACAGTAGATATGGTGTTCTTTGGATGCAATTCAGCATTCTTTGTCCTCCAAACACGATGAGTTTTCATTTGACCATATGACATTCTCCCAATCTTCTTCTGGATCATCCAAATGCCCTCTTACAAACTTCAGACGGACCTGGACATGTACTGGCTTAAGCAGGGGGACACGTCTGGCACTGCAGGATTTGAGTCCCTGGCGGCGTAGTGTGTTACTGATGGTAGGCTTTGTTACTTTGGTCCCAGCTCTCTGCAGGTCATTCACTAGGTCCCCCGTGTGGTTCTGAGATTTTTGCTCACTGTTCTTGTGATCATTTTGACCCCACGGGGTGAGATCTTGCATGGAGCCCCAGATTGAGGGAGATTATCAGTGGTCTTGTATGTCTTCCATTAACTAATAATTTCTCCCACAGTTGATTTCTTCAAACCAATCTGCTTACCTATTGCAGATTCAGTCTTCCCAGCCTGGTGCAGGTCTACAATTTTGTTTCTGGTGTCCTTTGACAACTCTTTGGTCTTGGCCATAGTGGAGTTTGGAGTGTGACTGTTTGAGGTTGTGGACAGGTGTCTTTTATACTGATAACAAGTTCAAACAGGTGCCATTAATACAGGTAACAAGTGGAGGACAGAGGAGCCTCTTAAAGAAGTTACAGGTCTGTGAGCCAGAAATCTTGCTTGTTTGTAAGATAGTTGAAGTGTACCTATGATGAAAATTACAGGCCTCTCTCATCTTTTTAAGTGGAAGAACTTGCACAAATGGTGGCTGACTAAATACTTTTTTGCACCACTGTATATACACTGCCTATTTATAATTAAATATAAATATTTATATACAAGGCAACAGTAAACATGTTGTCCCCCACAAATGATGCAGCACCCCCCTTGGGCCAGTCAGTGTAATTTTGTAAATGACCGATCTCTATGGCAAGATGTATCATTCACCCAAGTTTCATCAAAATGGGGCCAGTGATGTCCGAGATATCGCATGGATTAGCTAGACTCATGTCCCTGAGCATGTGCCAAATTTCATCGCTGTGAGTCAAACCGATCAAGAGATATAAACATGTGCCCGTTATAGTGCCACTGTGAGGTCAAAATGTTCTTGCATCTGTTGAGTCTTGACAGTGTTTTCAAAATATGTACCAAATGTCATTACAATACAAATATGTGCCAGGCCACACCCACATGAATGTTTATTGGTCTATGTTGTTTTAGGTACAAGTCTGGAAAATATTGCGTTGAGAGACCATTGTCCATCGATACCACATATCAAGTTTTGTGCAGATCAGTCATTCGGTAACAGAGTAGTGTTTTTCACAAAATTCTAAATGGCAGAAGATCCACCATGACAGTCCTAATGGGTCCCTAGGCAAATGTATTCCTTGTGAGAAGAGGGACCTATGTACCGAATTTCATGACTTTAAGTCAAACGGATGTGGGGCATGACCTTTCAAAGTTCGCATTTTCAATCTCTTGTTACAGCGCCACCATCTGGCCAATTAGTGTATTTTTTAAATGCCTGATCTTAATGGCAAGATGCATCATTTACCCACATTTCGTCAAAACCAGGCCATTGCTGTCTGAGATATCCTGTATGACTAATGTGCGAACGAACGGATGAAGACAGATCCACAGGCCCCTCCAGAATTCATCATGGGGGTCAATAAATAGTAGGCTCTAGCTCTGAATTATAGCACTGACAAGCAATGGCTGTGCGAGGAAAACGGCACGTGAACTTCAGGAGCATTGCAGCCGCGTGATAAATCTGCTAAAAAGGCACAGCACTCTTTCCTCTGGCTTAGAGTGCTCATTGCTAACTGGGGAGTGGGGGCTTGAGACTCCAAAGCTCTAAACTCACTTAATACAATCCCTATGAGATAAAATAAATGCACGTTCATCTTTTTTGTAATGTTTACATTTGACAAATGTCCACTATAAATATCTTTCCCCACCTTGAGTTTGAATTTTTCAATGCTCGACTAGATTTCCTAAATCGGATTCGCACGATCCGCCTTTCCCCTTTTGTGTTTTCCACTAGATAACACAGCCACAAAGTCACAATTGGCTGCAACGTAAAGATGTAAGAAAATCATAAATAATCGCTTTTTGGTCTTAATTTAAGGTTAGTCATACGGTTATCGGTGTGGTTAAGGTTAGGGCTAAAATAATATTGTATGAAAATAAATTGTGGAAATAGCGGGGTTTAGCCATATTTATGACTTTCTGGCTGTGTTAAGTGAATACCTTTTTGGGAAGCTTCAACTACTACACTGCGCCTGCGCCTTGCCATTTACGTGCTGTGAGTCTCTCAGAAAAATGCCGATGTGGCTTCTGTAAACGGATTTAGGGAATCAAGTTGGCGAAAAGTTGCAATGGAACTTTTCCTCTTGTGCCTTTTTTGGGTGTGCAGCTTCGCTATATCAGCCGAGGACGAAAGACTGCCCAATCGATGCGAAGGTAACGTTTGCTACAGTAGTTACACATTGAATGTGACGATGTCTTGCTCAGCGTTAGCTTTTTTTGTATACTTAGCTAACGTTAGCTAGATAACTAACTAGGAGATTCAGTGTCTGTGAATGCATTTTCTTACTTACATGGGACGTGTTTATAAATGTAAATTAACATGCATTTGAACAACATCCGCCTGTCGGAACCCTATAGTGTGTAAGTTCCTGACGGTGGAGCTCCAAGCAGCCTTGGAGAAGACGGGTCGGTCCAAGGAGGTTCTGGAGCTAGGAGCAGTGCTGGACACGGGTAAACGCAGACGCAAGATCAAATACAATACCTCGTAAGTAACCCCAGGACGAGTAGTTTAAAGTGTCCCTCTCATTCAACCGTGTTGATGTGATAAAACAGGATGGGTCAACTGGCCTTTAAGATCGATGAATGGAAGGATACATGGAGAGGAAGCCACTTTTATGTTATGGAGAAGGAGAGGCAAGCCTCTCATTGAGCTCTGCTCTCTTGTCATAGACTGAAATGATTTGACCACTCATTTTGTAGTTGTGATTTTTGAAATAACTGTTTTCAGTGAGACCCGTCTGACGGAGGCAGTGGATAACATCTGTGAGGGGATCCTACAGTACAGTGTCCATGCTGAGAGACCTGGCAGCCTCCGATACGCCAAGGTCCTCACACCTCTCCATCTTCGCAGTTTAACCAATGTTCATGCTTTACAACAGTGTTCTCCAATCCTGGTCCTGTGGACCCACATGGCATGCAGGATTTTGTTCCAGCCCAGTATTAACACACCTGAATCAACTAACCATCTGTGTGTGTTTTAGGGTACCAGTCAGACCATGGCCACCCTGAAGAACTTGGTCCATAAGGGGGTGAAGGTGGAGTTGGGTCTGCCCTATGAACTCTGGGACGAACCCTCAGTGGAGGTGTCCGACATGAAGAAACAGGTACATACCCGTGTGTGTTTACACATCAACACACAGCTTTACAGGCAGAGGGTTGTGCGTGTTCATGACAATAAGTGGGTGTTGGGTTGTTTCAGTGTGAGACGATGCTAGAGCAGTATGAGGAGGTTGTGGAGGACTGGTACTTCCACCATCAGGAGGAGAGGCTGGAGCGCTTCCTGTGTGAGACACACATTCTCAAGACCTCCGAGCAAGGTTTGGACACACACACTATAGCATACACACTTGCAAACGTGTACCTAAAGCACACACTCACCCAAGACACTTGAATAGTGGCAAACACAACATACACGTGTTCACAGAGTTAAACACTTACCTGGGTTTTCCCTCTCTCCCTCAGAATGTCTACAGGAGGTTTGGAAGGGTGACATGGGAAAGAAGGGATCCAAAGTGGAGGTAGCAAGCGAAGAAGAGGGAGGAGGGAAGACTCACGATGCAGGAGAACTGTGAAATCATCCAAAATGGCAGAGTGAAAGTCTCCCTAACAGAACTACCCCTCTTTCCTTCCCAAATGGTCATACGATATTTGGAGTGGAACATAGTTAGAATGCATGGAGCAAAGTTACATTCAACATCAATAATACTGTATGTAGCAGACCAACCAACTGAACATTACAATTCCTGTCTCTGCATCGACAATCCGCCTCCTGTCTTGCTCCTCAGAAAGCTAAAAGTGAGCTAAGTCAAGTCTCCCAAACTTTCACCACACTATTATCATACACTATATCTACAAAAGTATGTGGACACCCCTTCAAATTAGTGGATTCGGCAATTTCAGCCACGCCCGTTGTTGACAGGTGTTTAAAATCGGGCACACAGTCATGTAATCCCCATCGACAAACATTGGCAGTAGAGGTGGTGGGGTGGTGTAAAGCTCGCCGTTATTCAATTCTGGAGCAATGGAAACGCGTTCTCTGGAGTGATGAATCACGCTTTACCATCTGGCAGTCCCACATTCGAATCTTGGTTTGGCGGATGCCAGAATAAAGCTACCTGCCCTAATGCGTAGTGTCAACTGTAAAGTTTGGTGGAGGAGGAATAATGGTCTGGGACTGTTTTTCCTGTTTTGGGCTAAGCCCCTTAGTTCCAGTGAAGGGAAATCTTAACGCTACAGCATACAATGACATGGTAGAAGATTCTTTGCTTCTAACTTTGTGGCTGCAGTTTGGGGGTGGCCCTTTCCTGTTTCAGCATGACAATGTCACTGTGCACAAAGCAAGGTCCAGAAGTGGTTTGGTTGAGATCGGTGTGGAAGAACTT
The DNA here is from genome assembly GCF_002021735.2 of Oncorhynchus kisutch. Taxonomy (NCBI): domain Eukaryota; kingdom Metazoa; phylum Chordata; class Actinopteri; order Salmoniformes; family Salmonidae; genus Oncorhynchus; species Oncorhynchus kisutch. The sequence continues at coordinate 27,895,894 of NC_034182.2, forward strand.
GACTGGCCTCCACAGAGCCCTGACAACCCTATTGATCATCTTTGGGATGACATGGAATGCCGAGAGCGAGCCAGGCGTATCGCCTAACATCATTGCCCGTCCTCACTAATGCTCTTGTGGCTAAATGGAAGCAAGTCCCTGCAGCAATGTTCCAACATCTAGTGGAAAGCCTTCCCAGAAGAGTGGAGGCTGTTGTAGCAGAAAAGGGGGGGTATCAACTCGATATTAATGAACATGATTTTGGAATGAGATGTTCAACGAGCAGGTGTCCACATACTTTTGGTCATGTAGTGTATCTATGGAGCAAGAGGCAATCCAGTTGTGTCCAACATTTGAATAGTCATTGTTTACAGTTTACATCAAATCAATATCATCAATTTACACACACCTGTCCCTTTTCAGTAGGTAAGTTGAAACTGAGAATGCTACAGAACACTACAATATGAAAGTAAACTGAAAACCAACTGCATTATCTAAGATGGGGAAGTATAGGAAATTGGAAAGCCTTTTTACCCTGTCGAAGTGTGCCCATGTTTTGTATTCGTGTACTACTATATGGTACATTTTTGTTTCCTAAATCCAATATGTACCGTTTTAAAATTTGAATAAACTCTTATCACATTGTGTACATGTGAGTCTTGAAATTTGTCTGAATTTAATTTAGCTTTTCACATGCCTTCTACTGTATAGGGAGCAAGAACATTGGTTTACTGGATTTTTTTTTTTTTATGGTACAATTGCATATCCAATGAAAGTCAGTGTAGCTACCTGGCTGGAGATGTGAGAACTTGTAATGTGCTGCCATCTTGTGGTATATTTTTGAAATTGTCTCTAGAACTGCATTGGGTCCCTGGCATAGACCAGAGCAACAAGTGTTTTTTTTGTGTGGAAGGTGCGCTATTAGTCTTGCTTCCATAATATTATGCGGCACAAATATCCAACATTCAGCTCTGTTTAGGTCTCTACGATGATGGGAACATGTACGATTTTACACATGTGTTTTTCTTTTTGAAGGAAATAAACTAAATTTAAATAGTGTATTCTCCTGTTTTTTCTGTCCCAGTCTTTATACAGGCTTTTGGCCCTGAGGATGGTACTGCAAATCAACCAAAACTATGTGAACCCAGCAGATACAGCCAAGCACATTAAGAAACAACACTAAGGCGGAGTTGCCAGAATTCAAATAAAGGATCTATAAAGAGTCATCTTCATAAGGTTGGAACCTGGCTCTCTAACTTCTCAACCCAGAATCAACAATTCCAATCTCAACTACTTAGTCAGTGTTCAAATGAAATGTAATATATATATATATATATATATATATTTGTTTTTTACAACAAACATTCGAGTAGTTCAACTAGGGCAAATTGTGACCACAGAACTTTACCTGCGCAATTGTTTATTGGCCTTTGACTAGGTTGACTACTTTTGTGCTACATCATTGATCATTCTTATTTCACAAATGTAGGAAAATATTTTCCATGTGGTAAAATATATATTTTTGCCTTATGGAAAGTGACATCATCCCTATTCTAATCGGTCCCACCTGCCAGAAGACTACACCTCCAAAAATGATGATTAGTTGATTAATAATTAGAACTACCGGTAATTGCTATCTCTATGGAAGGTTTTATTGCTGAAGCACTGACTTGTTTGCCATAAAACCTAAAGAAGAAGAAGCTCTAACGTTGGTTTGAGAGTAATGGAGGAAGCAGAAGCGATGCTTGATTCTGTTGGCGCGAGTATAGATTGAGGAAATGAGTGGAATACTCTAACATCTTAGAATGGAGCTTAAAGGACTAGTTGTAAATCAAGATAAGCTTCGGTATGATAACGCCTCATTCCTTGTGCGGCTCATGAGCAAGGATGTTTTTGGTGGGAAACCCGTTTGCCGTCACAAAGATTGTGAAGGATGCATTGGGAGAAGTAGAGTCAAAGTGACCAGGAGTGGTATGGTGTTGTTTTCATGTGTGTCAAAAGGAGAAAGCACTTGTGGATGCACAAATGGTCGACGCATGAAGTGGAATGCTATGATTATCGGAGTAGGGCACCGATTAAAGGTGTCCTATCTGGCGTCTCGATAGATATTGAGGCTTCATGGTTTAAGATGAACATGCCAGGAATAGTTTATTCACATCGCATAACCTGCACTGTGAATGGAAAGGAGGAAAGCCTTTCTGTTTTTACGTTTTGATGCTGAATTTCTCCCGACCCTTGTAAAGCAGGACTGTATTAGATCTGCAGCGCAAACGTATGTACAAAAGCCACTTCAATGTCATAAATGTAAAACATTTGTCCACATCTGAAGTGTTTGCAAACTCAATATTGTTGCAGAGTTCCCTGAGTGGACGTCCTGTTTAGGGTGAAGAAGGTCCAAGTAGGAAGGATCAGGGCTGTTGAGAAGCTCTCCTATGCAGAGGCAGTGAAAAAGGTTGAAGCAGAGATGATGAAGCTATGGCAGTGGGTGATGCCCAACAGTTATGTGGATGTCAGTTAGTTGAGAGATCCTGAAAACACTTAATTGTGAAGGTTAATTGTACGGGACAAACTAACAAACAAACAAATCGAAGAAACTGGAAATCATTGTGAAAGCAGGTCAAATGTTCTTGGATATCAATGATTTCACTGCTGAGACACTGCAGGGAATAATGTCTGACAATGCATTTCTCCTCTCAGGCCCCAGAACCTGTGTAAGGATCTGAGTGCATTTGACTGGAGTATATTGACTTTACTTATTTTTTTCTGCAAATAATGATTTATTTTTAGTAGGTGGCAGCGAACCACCTTTTTTGGATGTATTCCGCCAATTAAACTTTGAAGAAGAACTTTTCACCAAGTTATTTGATGACACGAAGTGCACCCTGTTGGCTCAGGGTTTGGCTCTTGATGCTGATGCTCCTTTAAGTTTTGGCAAAATTATGTCAGTTGTTCGGTTAACCACAATGTGTATTTGTATTTATTATGGATCCCCATTAGCTGCTGCTAAGATTTAGTAGAGGTTTATGGTTTAGTGAACGATTTGTCCCAAATAAAATGCTTTTAGATTAGAAAAATCTGGACTAACTTATTCCTTGCCACCCATTCCAAAATGAACTGCAGCTCTTTAAGTGTTGTAGTCATTTCAGTCGCTGTAGTAGCTGACGTGTATAATGTTGAGTCATCAGCATACATAGAAACACTGGCTTTACACAAAGGCAGTGGCATGTCGTTAGTAAAGATTCCTGATTTTACCTGGATTATGTTGGAGAGACTTCCATTAAATAACACCCTTAGGTAACTCTTTATCCACAATATAGAAGGGGGTGTAAAGCCATAACACATTTTTACAGCGGCAGACTATGATCGATAATGTCAAAAGCTGCACTGAAGTCTAACAACACAGCACCCCCAATATTTTTTTATCAATTTGTCTCAGCCAATCATCTGTCATTTGTGTAAGTGTTGTGCTTGTTGATTGTCCTTCCATATAAGCGTGCTGAAAGTCTTGTCAATTTGTTTACTGTAAAATAGCACTGTATCTGGTCAAACATTTTTTCCCCCCAAATGTTTACCAAGGGTTGGTAACAGGCTGATTTGTTGGCTATTTGAGCCAGTAAAGGGGGCTTTACTATTCTTAGTTTGTGGAATTATCTTTGCTTCCCTCCAGGCCTGGGGGCACACACTTTCTAGTTAGGCTTAAATTGAAAATATGGCAAATAGGAGAAGCAATATCATCCACTATTTTCCTCTGTAATTTTCCATCCAAGTTGTCATACCCTGGTGGCTTGTCATTGTTGATATACAATACTTGTTTCACCTCTTCCACACTCACTTTACAGAATTCAAAATAACAATGCTTGTCTTTCATAATTTGGTCAGATATACTTGGATGTGTAGTGTCACTGTTTGTTGCTGACATGTCATGCCTAAATTAGCTAATCTTGCCAATTAAAAAAACATAAATAGTTGGCAATATCAGTCGGCTTTGTGATGAATGAGCTGATTCAATGAATGATGGAGCTGAGTTTGCCTGTTTTCTCAAAATTTCATTTTAAGTGCTCCAAAGCTTTTTATATCACTTAACTTTGTTTCATAGTGTAGTTTCTTCTTTTTATTCAGATTAGTGACATGAATTTCTCAATTTGCAATAGGTTTGCCAATTGGTTGTGCAGCCATTCCTGCCATTCCTTTAGCCTCATCCCTCTCAACCATACAATTGTTAAATTCCTCATCGAGCCACAGGGATTTCAGTGTTTACAGTCATTTTCATAATGGGCGCATGCTTATTAGTAACTGGAATAACCAATTTCATAAATGTGTCAAGTGCAGCGTCTGTTTGCTCCTCATTACACACCACAGACCAACAAATATTATTTACATCAACATATGAATCACTACAAAAATTATTGTATGACTTCTTATACACTATATTAGGCCCAGCCTTTGGAACTTTGGTTTTCCTAGATATGGCTACAATATTGTGATCACTACATCTGATGGATGAAATTAGCTTTCAAGCTAATTTCTCTAGCATTAGTAAAGATGTGATCAGTACATTTAAAAAAAATATATATTTTTTTTATTTCACCTTTATTTAACCAGGTAGGCTAGTTGAGAACATGTTCTCATTTACAACTGCGACCTGGCCAAGATAAAGCATAGCAGTGTGAACAGACAACACAGAGTTACACATGGAGTAAACAATAAACAAGTCAATAACACAGTAGAAAAAAAGAGTCGATATACATTGTGTGCAAAAGGCATGAGGAGGTAGGCGAATGATTACAATTTTGCAGATTAACACTGGAGTGATAAATGATCAGATGGTCATGTGCAGGTAGAGATACTGGTGTGCAAAAGAGCAGAAAAGTAAATAAATAAAAACAGTATGGGGATGAGGTAGGTAAATTGGGTGGGCTATTTACCGATGGACTATGTACAGCGATCGGTTAGCTGCTCAGATAGCAGATGTTTAAAGTTGGTGAGGGAGATAAAAGTGTCCAACTTCAGCGATTTTTGCAATTTGTTCCAGTCACAGGCAGCAGAGAACTGGAAGGAAAAGCGGCCAAATAAGGTGTTGGCTTTAGGGATGATCAGTGAGATACACTTTCTGGAGCGCGTGCTACGGGTGGGTGTTGCCATCGTGACCAGTGAACTGAGATAAGGTGGAGCTTTACCTAGCATGGACTTGTAGATGACCTGGAGCCAGTGGGTCTGGCGACGAATATGTAGCGAGGGCCAGCCGACTAGAGCATACAGGTCGCAGTGGTGGGTGGTATAAGGTGCTTTAGTAACAAAACGGTTGGCACTGTGATAAACTGCATCCAGTTTGCTGAGTAGAGTATTGGAAGCTATTTTGTAGATGACATCTCCGAAGTCGAGGATCGGTAGGATAGTCAGTTTTACTAGGGTAAGTTTGGCGGCGTGAGTGAAGGAGGCTTTGTTGCGGAATAGAAAGCCGACTCTAGATTTGATGATTTCATTCCTGTGCTGTTTGTAACTAACCTGTCAGATTGACCGATAACCTGAACCAGGTTGCAGGCACTGGTGGAAAGTTTGAAGCTTTTTCTTGAGTGGCCAGCTTGTTGAAAACCTGTCAATATTTAAATCACCCAGAAAATATATCTCTCTGTTGATATCGCATTACATTATCAAGCATTTCACACGTTATCCAGAAACGGATTGTTAGCACTTGGTAGTCTATAGCAGCTTCCCACAAGAATGGGCTTTAGGTGAGGCAGATGAACCTGTAGACATATTACTTCAACAGTATTTAACATGAGCTCCTCTCTAAGCTTTACAGGAATGTGGTTCTGAATATAAATAGCAACACCTCCACCATTGGCATTTCTGTATTTTCTATCAATGTAATAACCTTGTATTGCTACTACTGTATCATCAAATGTATTATCTAAGTGAGTTTGAGAGATAGATATAATATGAATGTCATCTGTTAATAGCAAATTATTGATTTCATGAACCTTGTTTCTTAGCCCACGTCAGCATCTGTAGTTCATTTTGAGCACTTTTCTGGGATGCTTGCTTGTTTTAATTGCTTTACTGGGAAGTTTAGCAGAAGTAAATATACTCGTGTTTTTTAGTTTAGTGCAGGGCGAGCTGCACACGGTAGATTTCTTAATAGGGCACACCGCCTAGGTGTTAATAGTATACATCTGGATCATAGGCACATGATTACTGTATACAATAGCTGTAGGATCAGCAGAGGCCTTCAGGGCAGTTAGAGGAACATAAATTAAATTACCTACATTGTGTCTACCAACGCCCCTGGGATAATTTACATTTGTGGAAGCATAATGACAACTCAGCATCACAATGGTAGGGATTAACTGAGCTGGGCTTGGGTCATTGATAATTAATTGTCTCAACATAGCTTTATAATGCTGTGAAAATATCTAGGAACCCAAATTAATTGGGTGGATCCCATCCTCCTCATAAAATGTGTTTTGTTTCCAAAAGGTATCAAAATAGTGAACAAAAGTTACACCCATTGCACTGCAATAGTCACGCAGCCAGTTGCGAAAGTAGCCATTGACCCATTGAGGTGTGGAATAAGGCTGTAATTTAACAAAATGTGGAGAAAGTCAGGGGGTCTGAATTCTTTCAGAAGGCACTGTATATTTGACTGACTGTGAGTCTGAGCTGTTGTTTTGACAGGGAGCTGTGTTATTATGGGAATGCTGGTAGTCCTAATATGCTGTTTACTTTCAATTGTGATCTGATGGTAGAACTTGACATGTTGTTTTAGTGAATGTTTTGGACTATATGGATTTGTGTTGGCTGTTTGGATGTCCAATTGAATTTGTCAGAGATCTGAACTAGGCCTACCCATCACATAAAGTTGCTAGTATCTCTCACGCTCAGACTCTCCACTGCACCAGGGATGGTCACTGAACCTCATCTTGACTTGTCCACTGTCAGTCTACTTGGAGGAGCTGATGATAACATCTGCAGCCCTGTTGACACCACAGCAGCATTTGCCATCTACCAGTTCCCTGTCAAAGCCTGTGGCACTTGGATACAGGTGAGTCTCACATTAAATGTGTGATAGCCACGGTAAGATTGTTACCCCTGATGTTCTAATCAATTCCCTGATGCAATTCCATTTCCTCTCAGGTTGAAGATGACTCTGTTGTATGGTAATGTTATGTCATCTTAATACGAGGTGATGGAATGACGTTTTGGCAGAGTGTGATGGAAAATGTTATATTTGTGCTTTTCTAATAACCAATTTCTGTGTTCATGCAAGTCACTGAATGAACATGCCTGGGAGGAATCCTCACTATCAGTATCTGCAATTTGGCAGTATGCCCAGAACCTTGTTTTGAGAACAGAAAGGGATATCTCAGTTTCAAGGTCTCAGCTTGGAGAGATCGGTCTGTCACATGCATGAACCAGTATTGGTCGATCACATGCATGAACCAAATGTTAATGATGAATTAATGATGAATAATGAATAAGCTAAATCATGCAAATATAACTGGTATGTGTAAGCAGTATATAAGAGAACTAACGGGACTGCCCCAGGGGACTTCACTTCAAACCGGTACTTTATAAATCTAAGTTTGACTGTTACCTCTCCAGCATTCTGTTAATAAACAATGATTAATTTAAGATTGACTTTGAGTGTCCATGTGTGGAATTTCTTCAACAATTTGGCATCACAAAAAGGGTTGATTGAATCTGCCTGCGGAGCTTTTCAGTGAGGGTCTGCGAGGAAAACCGGTGCCGCATTTCACGAAGCATTAGGGAAATTCCCATCTGACCAAAAGACGACGAGGACCAGACCAGACCCTTACTGTGAGCTGTCCAGGAGACACATAATCCTCAAGCAATTGAGGGACATGACAACTGATTTCAGTAAGTAAAAAATACAATAAAAAAAAAAATCATGAAACCAATAAAACTAAATATTAAGACGAAGGGTACCACTAGTCTTAGAAAAAGCCTAGAGTGAGGGCAGAGGAGGCCCCATTGAAAATTGTCTAGGAATTTATGTGAGAAGTGTCTACGTGGTCTGAGAACCACTGGAAATAGCACCATATGTTATTGTAGGCATTTATGAGAACTGTCTACGTGGTCGGAGAACCACGACAATTATATGTATGGGAAGCGGCAAGACTATAGAGTCTATAGAGACCATAGCATTTATGACTATAGAAACTATTGATACTATGGATGCTGAGGGACTACGATGCTATAGGGACCATATATACTATGGATGCTAATGGGACTGTGATGCTATATGGAATATGGATGTTCAGGGACTATAGATACTGTAGAGATTATGGCGACTGTTAAGACTATAGAGGAACCGCAGAAGACACACATGTATGCATAGGAGGTAATGACGAGAATCTTGGAAGATGCATAAGGAGTAATAAGGTAGATTACTGTGTGTGTTGGCTGGTGGTGTGGATGTGAATATATAAGTTGATTTTATAATGTTATATAGGGAAATTGTATGAGTGAATGGAACGTGTGTGTGTGTGTGTGTGTGTGTGTGTGTGTGTGTGTGTGTGTGTGTGGGAAGAATATGAAAAAATAGATAATTGTATGTGTATAATCGGTTACTAGAGATTTGATGAAGTAACAATGGTAAAAAGTATAATAATATACAACTTGCACACCCACACGCAGATGTATGTAAGTGGTGTAAAAAGTATTATTATAAATTAATAATATAATGTGTTACTACATTTGATAAAGCAACAATGTATGAATGCATAATGGGTAACTAAAGTTGGACTTGCTAGGTAGAGACTTATTATGGGACAGAGGACACCATCTACAGGGGACTGATAGAAAGTGCCAGCCCAGTTTTAATACACGTTGATCCCAGAAGGTTTATCACATCCCTTCCAAATTGGCTGATATATTTTATAAATTAATCGCATTACAGGTTCATCTATATCCAGCTGAAATTGGTAATAAATATTAAGAGCAACTTTGTTAGGGTAGACTACAATGAAAACAATGCCTTGTAATATTGAGAAAGTTATCATGTTTGTTTTAAAACTTGCAATAGGGGTAAAAGCAGAACATTGTTTGAGAGTGATCCGTGTGTATTAGCAGTAGTGATTGGGAGGGTCTTGAGAGTGCTAGTTGAAGGAAACAGATATGGAGACTAGTGAAAGTAACAAAGTGAATGGTAATATTAGTGGCTTTCAGATATCAATCAAATGTATTTAAAAAGCCCTTTTTACATCAGCTGATGTCACAAAGTGCTATACAGAAACCTGGCCTAAAATCCCAAACAACAAGCAATGCAGATGTAGAAACACGGTGGCTAGGAAAAACTCCCTTGAAAGGCAGGAACCTAGGAAGAAACCTAGAGTGGAACCAGGGTCTGAGGAGTGGCCAGTCCTCTTCTGGCTGTGCCGGGATGAGATTATAACAGTACGTGGCTAAGATGTTCAAATGTTCATAGATGACCAGCAGGGTCAAATAATAATAATAATAATCACAGGCAGAACAGTTGAAAGTGGAGCAGCAGCACGATCAGGTGGACCTGGTAGTCCTGAGGCATGGTCCCAGGGCTCAGGTCCTCCGGAAGGGGAGGGAGAGAGAGAGTTAGAGGGAGCATACCCATGGCACGAGCTCGAGGGGGGTGCCAAACCCGGACAGAAAGATCACGTCGGTGACTCAACCCACTCAAGTGACGCACCCCCACTAGGGTAGGGATGGAAGGAGAGGAGAGGGGAACTAGGCCAGGCAAAGACAGCAAGGGCGGTTTGTTGCTCCAGTGCCTTTCCGTTCACCTTCACACCCTTGGGCCAGACTACACTCAATCATAGGACTTACTGAAGAAATTAGTCTTTAATAAAGACTTAACTTCTTGGTGACGGGGCAGTATTTTCACGTCCGGATGAAATGCATGCCCAAATTCAACAGCCTGCTACTCATCCCCAGAAGACAAGTTATGTATATTATTAGTAGATTTGGATAGGAAACACTCTGAAGTTTCTAAAACTATTTGAATCATGTCTGTGAGTATTGGCAGCAGCTTTGCATGTCCATGATTGGACGCATCAATGTACAGGGACACAAATTCAACCTGGTCTAGGTCCTGTGTTACCAAAGTAAGTACGTGCCGCTTGGTGTTCGTGACAAATTGATCCGGTGGGCCCACACAATACCCTCTTCGGGTCATCCGGGAATTGGGAGGGCTGTGTGGGGTCTTAGGGGGAAGTACTGGTGGCCCACTTTACCGAAGGACGTGAGGTTTTATGTCTCCTCCTATTTGGTGTGCGCTCAGAGTAAGGCTCCTAGACACCTGCCTAGAGAGAAGTTAAAGCCCCTCCCCGTTGCACAACGGCCTTGGTCACATCTGTCGGTGGACTTCCTCACCGACCTTCCCCCGTCTCAGGGGAACACCACGATCCTGGTCGTTGTGGATCGGTTTTCGAAGACCTGCCATCTCCTCCCATTGCCCGGTCTCCCTACGGCCCTGCAGACTGCGGAGGCCCTGTTTACACACGTCTTCCGGCACTACGGGGTGCCTGAGGACATCGTTTCTGATCGGGGTCCCCAGTTCACATCGATCAGCCTGACTTCAGGTTTTCACCCCGAGAGCAATGGGCAGGTGGATAGAGTGAACCAGGATGTGGGTAGGTTTCTGAGGTCGTATTGCCAGGACCGGCCAGGAGAATGGGTGAGGTACGTCCCATGGGCGGAGGTGGCCCAAAACTCACTCTGCCACTCTTCCACGAACCTGTCGCCTTTCCAGTGCGTGTTGGGCTACCAGCCAGTCCTGGCACCGTGGCATCAGAGCCAGACCGAGGCTCCTGCAGTGGAGGAGTGGGGGCAGTGCTCATAGGAGACCTGGAGAGCCGTCCAGGAATCGCTCAAATGGGCGGGTGGGAAGCAGAAGGTGAGCGCTGACTGCCACCGCAGTGAGGCCCCCGTGTTCGCACAGGGGGACCGGGTCTGGCTCTCAACCCGAAACCTGCCCCTCTGCCTGCCCTGCCGGAAGCAGGGGCCGTGGTGTGTGGGGACATTCAAAGTCCCGAGGAGGATAAACGAGGTGTGTTATAGGTTACTTCCTCCTTACTATCGCATTAACCCCTTGTTTCATGTGTCTCCCCCCAGGCCGGTGGTGGCTGGTCCCCTGCAGGAAGGTGCCGGAGGTCCTTCCGCCCCCTCTGGACATCGAGGGGCCCCCGGCGTACACGGTACGTTCCATCCTGGACTGAGGGGTGAGGGGCCTGCAGTACCTCGTGGATTGGGAGGGGTACGGTCCGGAGGAGATGTGCTGGGTACCGGTGGAGGACATCTTGTATCCATCACTGCTGAGTGATTTCCACCGCCTCCATCCGGATCGCCCTGCGCCTCGCCCTCTGGGTGGTCCTCGAGGCCGGTGTCGGCGCGCTGCGGGAGCCACGCGTCAGAGGGGGGTACTGTCACGACTTCCACCAAGGGTGGCTCCTCTCCCGGGTTCAGGCGGCGCTCGGCGTCACCGGTCTACAAGCTGCCACCGATTCCTTTTTCTTTTCTTTTGGTTTCGTCTTGATTGTTTTCACCTGTACCTTATTTGTTGTTAATTCGGGGCTATTTAAACTTCCAGGGCCCACCTGCTTTTGTGCGGGCTTATTCCTCTCTGTTCGTTATTTTCCCTGGTTTTGGGAGACTTAACTGTTTATTAGTCATTGTGCTTGTATGTTGGCTAGACCCAGCTGAATAAATACGTCTCCATGGGAAGCTTTGCTCTCTGCGCCTGACTCCACACCCACCACTCCTAGCTTTTGTGACATAAATAAAATAAATAACAGTATGGGGATGAGGTTGTTGGATGGGCTATGTACAGGTACAGTGATCTGTGAGCTGCTCTGACAGCTGGTGTTTAAAGCTAGTGAGGGAGATATGAGTCTCCAGCTTCAGTGATTTTTGCAGTTCGTTCCAGTCATTGGCAGCAGAGAACTGGAAGGAAAGGCGGCCGAAGGAGGAATTGGCTTTGGAGGTGACCAGTGAAATATACCTGCTGGAGTTCGTGCTGTGGGTGGGTGCTGCTATGGTGACCAGTGAGCTGAGATAAGGAGGGGCTTTACCTAGCAAAGACTTATAGATGACCTGGAGCCAGTGGGTTTGGTGACGAATATGAAGCGAGGGCCAGCCAACAAGAGCATACAGGTCGCAGTGGTGGGTAGTATATGGAGCTTTGGTGACAAAACGGATGGCACTGTGATAGACTGCATCCAATTTGCTGAGTACGGTGTTGGGAGGCTATTTTGAAAATGACATCGCCGAAGTCAAGGATCAGCATGAGTGAAGGATGAGTGAAGGATGCTTTGTTACAAAATAGGAAGCCGATTCTAGATTTAATTTTGGTTTGGAGATGCTTAATGTGAGTCTGGAAGGAATGTTTACAGTCTAACCAAACACCTATGTATTTGTAGTTGTCCACATATTCTAAGTCAGAACCGTTCAGAGTAGTGATGCTGGACGGGCGGGCAGGTGTGGGCAGCGATCGGTTGAAGAGCATGCATTTAGTTTTACTTGCATTTAAGAGCAGTTGGAGGCCACGGAAGGAGAGTTGTATGGCATTGAAGCTCATCTGGAGGTTAGTTAACACAGTGTCCAGAGAAGGACCAGATGTATACAGAATGGTGTCATCTGCGTAGAGGTGGATCAGAGAATCACCAACCGCAAGAGCGACACCATTGATGTATACAGAGAAGAGAGTCGGCCCGAGAATTGAGCCCTGTGGCATCCCCATAGAGACTGCCCTCCAATTTGACACACTGAACTCTGTCTGAGAAGTAGTTGGTGAACCAGGCGAGGCAGTCATTTGAGAAACTAAGTCTGCCGATAAGAATGTGGTGATTGACAGAGTCAAAAGCCTTTGCCAGGTCGATGAATACAGCTGTACATTATTGTCTCTTATGGATGGCGGTAATTATATCGTTTAGGACCTTGAGCGTGGCTGAGGTGCACCCATGACCAGCTCGGAAACCAGATTGCATAGCGGAGAAGGTACGGTGGGATTCTAAATGGTCGGTGATCTGTTTGTTAACTTGGCTTTTGAAGACCTTAGAAATGTAGGGTAGGATAGATATAGGTCTGTAGCAGTTTGGGTCTAGAGTGTCTCCCCCTTTGAAGAGGGGGATGACTGCGGCAGCTTTTCAATCTTTGGGGATCTCAGACGATACGAAAGAGAGACTGAACAGGCTAGTAATAGGGGTTGCAACAATTTTGGCGGATAATTTTAGAACGAGAGAGTCCAGATTGTCTAACCCGGCTGATTTGTAGGGGTCCAGATTTTGCATCTCTTTCAATACATCAGCTATCTGGATTTGGGTGAAACTTGGGCAAGTTGCTGTGGGGGGTGCAGGGCAGCTGACCGGGGAAGTGGTAGGCAAGTGGAAAGCATGGCCAGCCGTAGACAAATGCTTATTGAAATTCTCAATTATCGGTGGTTACAGTGTTTCCTAGCCTAAGTGCAGTGGGCAGCTGGGAGCAGGTGCTCTTATTCTCCATGGACTTTACAGTGTCCCAGAACCTTTTGGAGTTTGTGCTACAGGATGCAAATTTCTGTTTGAAAAAGCTAGCCTTTGCTTTCCTAACTGCCTGTGTATATTGGTTCCTAACTTCCCTGAAAAGTTTCATATCGCGGGGGCTATTCGATGCTATTGCAGTCCGCCACAGGACGTTTTTGTGCTGGTCAAGAAGAATCAGGTCTGGAGTGAACCAAGGGCTATATCTGTTCCTGTTTCTATTTTTTTTTTTATGAGGCATGTTTATTTAAAATGGTGAGGAATGCACTTTTAAAGAACAACCAGGCATCCTCTACTGACGGAATGAGGTCAATATCCTTCCAGGATACCCGGGCCAGGTCCATTTAGAAAGGCCTGCTCGCTGAAGTGTTTTAGGGAGCGTTTGACAGTGATGAGGGGTGGTTGTTTGACCGCAGACCCATTACGGATGCAGGCAGTGATCGCTGAGATCCTGGTTGAAAACAGCAGAGGTGTATTTGGAGGGCAGGTTGGTTAGGATGATATCTATGAGGGTGCCCTTGTTTACGGATTTGAGGTTATACCTGGTAGGTTCATTGATCATTTACCATTGGTGTCGAATCCAACTCAAAAGTAAAATGTGCACGAGCAAGATGAAACATAGTTGTGAGAGCAAACGTTGAGTTAAGAGAGAAAAAATGTGGTCGAGTGAGCAGAGGACGGTTCCAGCGTGTGCACAGGTCAGTTGAGCGCAATTTAAACTTGAGAGCTTCTGCTCACTGGATCACAGGTGTGTCATCTTGCGCCGGTTAGACTTTTGAAACTGGAACTGACACCATATTTAATATGTGGTTTCCTTACTATAGTGTTGTGTGCACCCCTTAGCATGTATGTTTGGGGATTTTCTCTGTGGGATATTTGGTGTGATTGTTTTTTTTGTATATACCTGCGCTATGTTTTTTTGGATAAGTTGTGTTTTGCTAGCTTCCAGGTAATGCTTGCATTGTTTGTGTGTATGCAGTGCATGCTACCTCGGGTTTAGTGTGGTTATCATTAGCATATTTGTAATAAGAAATAAGTTCATTATCGTTGCTATATACTCAGTATGTCTATCAGCAAGGTATATATATTGTTTTTATATTACCTCTGCAATGTATAGCCTAAAATTGTACTGTTGAATTACAGGGCACAATTGACAAGTTTCTCGAGGTTTGTGTATGTGCACTTTGATTTACAGCTTTGTAATGGTGCCTTCTGTCATGACCTGACCATAGAGAGCCCTTGTTTCTCTATGGTGTAGTAGGTCAGGGTGTGACTAGGGGTTATTCTTGTTTATAATTTCTATGTTGTCTTCTAGTTTATATTTTATATGTTGGTGTTTTGTATGATTCCCAATTAGAGGCAGCTGGTAATCGTTGTCTCTAATTGGGGATCATATTTAAGTAGCTATTTTTCCTACCTGTGTTTGTGGGATATTGTTTTGTGTATTGTGCATGTAGCACCACGTAGTCACGTTTCGTTGTTCGTTTATTGATTTCTTGTTTTTGCTTAAAGTTTCACCTTGAAATAAATATGTGGAACTCAACAGCCGCTGCACCTTGGTCCCGTTCTTACGACAACCGTGACGCCTTCTTAGATCAGACAAGATCTGATAGAGGGCCATACATTTTAAGTGCCTAACCCTTCTATTTCTCTTTCTGGCTATGTATATATTCCTGCTGTGTGAATATCCAACTGTTTGCATGTATGGAAATCAGTCAATTGAAATAAATAAATTAGGCACTAATCTATGGATTTTACATGACTGGGAATACAGATATGCATCAGTTGGTCACAGATACCTTAAAAGAAAAGTAGGGGCATGGATCAGAAAACCAGTCAGTATCTGGTGTGACCAGGCTGTTGATTGTGGCCTGTGCCAAGTTGCTGGATATTGGTGGGAACTGGAATGCTGTCGTACACGTTGATCTAGAGCATCCAAACCATGCTCAGTGGGAGAAATGAGTGGTGAGTATGCAGGCCATGGAAGAACTGGGACATTTTCATCATCCAGGAATTGTGTATGGATCCTTGTGACATGGGGCCATGCATTATCTGGCTGAAACATGAGATGATGGCAGCGGATGAATGGCACGACAATGGGCCTCAGCATCTCATCAATTTATCTCTGTATTCAAATTGCCATCAAAAAAAATGCAATTATGTTCGTTGTCGATAGTTTATGCCTGCCCATACCATAACCCCACCACCTCCATAGGGCACTCTGATCACAACGCAAACCACTCGCCCTCACGACGCCATACACGCTGTCTGCCATCTACCCTGTACCGTTGAAACCGGAATTCATCCGTGAAGAGAACACTTCTCCAGGGACCCAGTGGCCATTGAAGGTGAGCATTTGCCCACTGAAGTCAGTTTTCGACGCCGAACTGCAGTCAGGTTAATACCCTGGTGAGGATGACAAGCACGCAGACAAGCTTCCCTGAGGCTGTTTCTGACAGTTTGTGCAGAAATTCTTCGGTTGTGCAAACCCAGTTTTATCAGCTGTCCAGGTGGCTGGTCTCAGACGATCCTGCAGGTGAAGAAGCCGAATGTGGAGGTCTTAGGCTGGCATGGTTACACGTGGTCTGTGGTTATGAGCCCAGTTGGACGTACTGCCAAATTCTGTAAAATGAGGTTGGAGGCGGCGTATGGTAGAGAAATTACAATTTAATTATCTGGCAACAGCTCTGGTGGAAATTCCTGGATTGGAAATGATGCAGATAATTACATTGATAGAACCCAAAATCTATTTGCAACATTAAAGCTGATCCACCCCCCCATCCCCTATTACAACATAGTCATTTTTTTCAAAAGTTGCCAAAATGCCATGTGCATCCACTTACATCAGTGAATTTGTCACAACCTAACCATTACGAAACTTCTGTTCGATCAAATAAGCCTCACATTGCAAATGAGCAATTCCATTTTTATTGACCAAGTTTGACTCTCATATTGACCTCCATACAAAAATGAGTAAGTGAAACTTCTCGCTTCACCTCTTTCCCTCTGACGCTATTTACTCTGAACTTTAACCTTTGACCTCCCACCTTGAACTTTGAGCCTGATTCAATTCACCGTGCCTCAATATTTCAAATGCTGAAGATGTAAATATAACGTATAGACTGTATGTCCTTCATTTCTGTCTGATCTGATTTCATGTTACGTCAATAAAGATTACTAGAGGGGCTATGTCATGAACCCTCAAAGTTCCATAATGGGGTGAAAATGGGAAACCAGTCTAATTAATGGCAGTAGAAACATAGCTGATGCATTTCCTGCTTTTACTTATGCAGGAAAACAAAAGTTAAGGTGTGATGTATCAGAAATTGTGTAATGGCATTATACTACCATATAAATATAAATACAATTTAAGGGCTCCCGAGTGGCGTAGCTATCTAAGGCACTGCATCTCAGTGCAAAGGTGTCACTGTAGTCTCTGGTTTGAATCCAGGCTGCATCACATCTGGCTGTGATTGGGAGTCCCATAGGGAATCATTGTAAACAAGAAGTTGTTCTTAACTGACTTGCCTAGTTAAATAAAGGTAAAAATAATACTTGGGTTTAAATTGGGTTTAACACAAATGTTCTGGATAAATAGCCTCTAAAATATATGTAAACAAACCATACAGTTCTGATTTTGTTTTCTTAGAAAGCTCTGAGTGCTATTATATGATACAATATCAGTACTTGTTGAATTTACAACTTGTCTAAGTCCTATCATCAACTGATTGTTTGAATAGAATGTTGCCATATTGGCAGTTAATTAGAAAAATGTATTGAATCAATCCTCTAAAACTGGCGAGCTAGTTAACACGTTAACATGTTATCACAGCACTGGCTAACCCATGGATGATCAACTCCCTGACCAACATCAACATGACTGAACTTTGCACCATCATAAGAAGGTTCATGTCCACTGCAATGTTCTAATTCCTAATTCTATGGTTACGCCTTTGTGAAAATGAATTTGGTATTGTTGTGTTTATATTTTTCCAGGTTTTCCATTGCAGCATGTTCAGTCTGCTACCCAACTGCTTCCAACAATTGAATGAATCTGTCACTGAGAGTGGGTGGCTGAGTGTTGGTATTGCAGTACTCTAGCACTACTTCAATAGAAAATAACATATGGGGCTTTGAGATTTGTCTTCAGAGCATTGGTTGCCAACCCTGCAGGCTTTTCAAGACCTGCAGGCTTTTGTTCTTGATCTAAAATACATGTTGAAAATCACGAGACTTGATGATTCAATACAATCATTTTAATACTGCTGGACTGGAACAAAAGCCTGCAGCCTGGACAGTAGCCAGCTAGGTTTGGTGAATACTGCCTTACCGTACTGTGGTGAAGCTGCTTGCAAGAAATTGTAACCAAATTTCCTAGGTTTATTACAGTACCTTGTGTGTTTTTGTCTATTCCAGGACGTGATGTCAATGCGGTACCAGAGTCCTACTTTGGGGAGACGACGGTGATCTCCAGTGGAGAGGTGATCATAACCACCCCCAGACACTAGGGGGAGCATAGGTGGCCTGTCCTATGGGGTCATGGGTCCTTTGTCCATATGGGAGCAGCCTGGGGAAGTAGGTGACATGAGGTAGCCAGGGTCGTACTCTTCCTCCCAGTTCCTGGTTCTTTCAGCTGTGACATGGGACTGGCAGCGTCTGCAGGTGTACCGGTGTCACCGATTGGCAAGCTGGTGTAACAATATAACTTTAAACTGTCCCCTCGCCCATACCCGGGCGCGAACCAGGGACTCTCTGCACACATCAATAGTCACCCTTGAAGCATCGTTACCCATCGCTCCACAAAAGCCGCGGCCCTTGCAGAGCAAGGGGAACTACTACTTCAAGGTCTCAGAGCAAGTGACGTCACCGATTGAAACGCTATTTAGCGCACACCGCTAACTAAGCTAGCCGTTTCACATCCGTTACACTCACCCCCCTTTTGACCTCCTCCTTTTCCGCAGCAACCAGTGATCCGGGTCACGGCACCAATGTAACAGTATAACTTTAAACCGTCCCCTCGCCCATACCCGGGCGTGAACCAGGGACTCTCTGCACACATCAACAGTCACCCTCGAAGCATCGTTACCCATCGCTCCACAAAAGCCACGGCCCTTGCAGAGCAAGGGGAACTACTACTTCAAGGTCTCAGAGCAAGTGACGTCACCGATTGAAACGCTATTTAGCGCACACCGCTAACTAAGCTAGCCGTTTCACATCCGTTACACTGGCAACAACATGAAGGTCTGGGAAACACGAGGAGAATCATCTGTAGACAACACTTGAATAAAAAACAATGTTGTCCACAGCTGGGTGGTTGTCAAGATTTCAACCCCTCATAACAGAAGTCAATAACTTGTGAAGTCTGTTCTGATTCTGTGAAGAACAAACCTCATGTTTACTGTTATGACGAAGGGGGAAGTCTGACAAATACCAATGCCTTGTTTAGGCCCACTTTATTAGTCACATCTTGCTGCAGGGTACAGATTTTTGGCAGGACACGTGCACCTGCTACTACCCTCTCACAGTATATCGGACACACACACACTATTGGATTTTACGTCCCTAGTACTTGTCGCCTTAACTGTCTTAACAGCTTCTGTCTCATAGACTTGCTTTGCTAAATCGACTAAGCTTTCAGAGAAAAACAATGTTCCTCCAGCTAACCGAGAGTTTGGCAGTGTATAGTGTCTTTATTAGGCTACATAAACTCTGCCAAAATGTAATAGTG
The DNA here is from genome assembly GCF_002021735.2 of Oncorhynchus kisutch. Classification (NCBI taxonomy): domain Eukaryota; kingdom Metazoa; phylum Chordata; class Actinopteri; order Salmoniformes; family Salmonidae; genus Oncorhynchus; species Oncorhynchus kisutch. The sequence goes on from NC_034182.2 coordinate 27,915,112, forward strand.
ATTTCTCCCCCCAATTTATTTTATTGACCTTGTCACCCTTCCAATGACAGCATTTCTAAACTACTCCGAGTAACTACTTGAACACACACACACACACACACCTGGGGAAACATTCCTTAAGGGAAGTCATCAATCTGTTTAATGGGCTTCTCTGGGAAAGTTCCTCTCCTCCCTCAGGCACTCGCTTCTCCGCCCTCCCTCCATCCCGTCACCATCCATCCATTCTCTTTTATTTCATGCTTCCCATCTGTATCTGCTTTAGTTCATCTGCTAAGTTATTACTAACTACCGCATGTAAGAGCTTCCCCTACTAGCCTATGTGGTTACAATATTTTTCCATTGCACGTTTGGAAAACGAGAACAAATATTGTTACAGCGGATTGAAGTCTTCGACAGCAAGATGAACTTCTCGGTAATTGAGGCCACTTTGTCTCAATTGTCTGTGTCTTCAAATTGCCTGCCAGTAATGCACTTGAAATGCCAAACGGACTCCCCCTGCACTGTAGCACTGTGCAGATGTGAGTTGAAGCTGAGAGGCGGCAGCGTCTTGACGTCAGGACTGGACGGGACGCCCCCTACGGAGGCGGACTGCAGCGAGTTGGATCTCCACACCATGCGCACAGCACAGCACCGCCGGATAACTGTCAACGTGTTGCGCGCCTATATTAATAAAGACCGCATCGCCTATATTAATAAATACCGCGGCGAGAGAAGGGAGATCAAGAATTGAGACGCACATAGTGAGTGTTCTCATATTTTATATTTTTATGTGTATATTTCTTTCTTGCTGTTGGTTCTTTCTCACGAAGTTGGTGGACCTGTTTTAAATTTAGAATGGAAGGACTACAGGCATTGACAAGTTGATTAGTTGGACCCGGTGAGCGTGCCAAAGTTCGCGCTTCAAGTGCTCAATATTCACTCTCCATGGGTAGGTAAGCTTTACAGTCAGCGTTTTGTATCAAACGGATTATTTACACATTTGTTATTGAAGATTGATTTGATATACACCTGTTCTCTTCGTGGGAATATAGCCTAGGTTTATATCTGAATATGATAGTGGCATTGCTCAAAAGTGTGAATTAAATTAGCCTGTGACCATTTTTATTAGAATATTATTTTATGATTGAAGACTATTTTGTTTATTTAACATCTGAATATCCTAACCTAAGGTAATACATATTTTGCGTTTAGTAAATGTTACAATTCTTTAAAAACACTGTTCAGTTAGTAGAGAGAGTTTATTTATGAAAACAAATGTTTTGGAAGTATTAGATTGAGAATCATTTAAAGAGATTTGACAGTATTATCTTTAGGACTATTTTTACTTTTACTTAACTAGGCAAGTCAGTTAAGAACAAATTCTTATTTTCAATGACGGCCTAGGAACAGTGGGTTAACTGCCTGTTCAGGGGCAGGACGACAAATTTGTACCTTGTCAGCTCGGGGATTTGAACTTGCAACCTTCCAGTTACTAGCCCAACGCTCTAGGCTACCCTGCCGCCCCGATATCTAAGTAATCAAGTGGATGATTGGAATTGTGTTAAGCAGTCCAGCGCCACTTTTTAAGACAAACACAAGCCATCATTGGCACTTGCAATTGGGCTCTCATTTATTTATGTTACAATTACATTGGACATAATTAAATCCAATTATGTTTTATTATTGTTATTATTATTAATATGTCTGTAGGTATCGGGAATATCGCATATCTCTCTTGAAAACAGGGATAGGCCTATGGGCCTGTGTATTTCTTACAGCGACAACAGCAATGATAAATATACTTATTTCGAGAAAAGGAAACGAAAATGACCAGAAACATGATAACACTTAAATGTGTATATGATCATCCAAACAACCCAGCATGTTTAGAGTATAGAATACATCGGGGTTTCGTCTCTGCAAGATGCAGCAAATTGAGTAAATTACTGGAGTGGGCAATTATAGACAATTTGGCCCCGCACATAAAGGACTCTTGCCAAAACTATTTGTGCTAAATGAAGCAATCCAATAAATGTTCTTTGAAGGGCGTTTCATTTATACACCCTTTTGTCTAAGTCAGGGTGCACCCCAGGATAAAACTCTGGTTTCAAATGATTTAATTAAGATAGGGGAACATTTAAGGATATAGCCAATATAATATTTTCCTAAACTTTTCTCAATTGGCTAGGTTGGAAATTAAATGAGCATGCAATGTATTAATATGAAAATCAGAATATTCATAACAATACGTTTATTCATAGTAATTATAAATAATAATAATACATTTTTGCAACAAGAAAATACTCTATTAGGTTTCTATGTTATTCTTTCTAATGAGACAAACGGTCATTCCAAACGCATATGGTCTCTCGAATTGTCTCCAATATTTTTCGTTTAGCGAGTTCAAGGTCAACACAGGCTGCCCATATCTGAAGACATTTTTATCTCGGTTCCTGACTCCATGAACAATGCTTCGAGGGGGATTTAATTAACATGTTCATGTTATCTTGTCATAATCTTCGGTCAATTGAATTTAAATCAAACAAAATAGCGTACGTCCAATTCTTCTTCTGCGTGCTTTGACTTGACTTATATAGGCATGTTCCGATTTTAAATCAATGGCTGGTCAAAATCTACTTTTCTAGGATTCTGTTTCTCGTTTCTCTGTGACTTGCAATTAATTACCGTGAATTCCAAAATTATGTCTTCCACTTAGTAAAATGGTCTTCACTTTCATTTCATGGCGTTACTTGAAGATGAAATCACGGACAAGGATTTCATGTCCATCTGTTTTTCAATATCGACATTGAATCGAAACCTCCATGGGTTAGCGCATTGCCGACTTGTGTGATAATTTATGAAACAGCGTGGGAAAAGAAAACAGTGAAATTGGGAGAAATAGCCTTGCTTCCTTTAGGGCGTGTGTTTTCTTATTCAACCCCTACATATGTCCAAGCTGAGGTGTCTGAAAAGGCTTTTCAATGTAAGTAATCTCTGTTGTGTCGCTCCATTTCTCTTCCTGACCTTAGACAGAGGGGCTCACATAGCAGGCGTTAGCTGGGCGTTGGAGGTGCGAACCAGGGGTACAGGACATGGGCCTTTAGCTAATGATACGAGTGGCAGCGGGGATAATCCATTCTGTGCAGTCTGTCAATTGCACCTCCCTCACCGTCCCACTAAAATTAGACTATTACACCTAAAACAGCTCTTGGAATCCGCTCCGTGTGGAATATCACGCTGGGTTGCAGCGGGAGCAGGCAGGAATGCCGTTGGGGAATACATAGCGTTTCTCTTCTCCTCTTCCCGGGTCTCTATGCCCAGTGTTGTGTTTCGGACGGGCTAAGGACAATTGGAAATTAACAAATGCGTTACTTGTCAGCTGTGATAAACATGCCCAAACAGGTGTCAGGTTCAGTTTCATAGTGGGAGAGTGGTAGGATGTGTAATTAATCAGATAGACTGTATTTAGGGGTCATTAGTGCTTGGCGGAGGCTTAAAACACGGGATGCATATTGTTATGGGCTCTTGAAAGAAGTAATCCACTGTGGACCAGTGTTGTTTGAGCTGAACATAGCAGACCTATACTTCTTATCCTAGGCCTACTCTGTTCTTTGCACGTCCTCGTGCTATTTTACTAAGTCACTTTCTTTCCTCCTTTTGCTATAGCTACTTAGCCAGTCTAATGTACGTGTATCAGACAACAATATCAAATACAGCATCACAACTACATTATTTCATAACACACTGTTTACAAAGCACGCTATCTCCTCTGCCTTCATATTGCATGTTGAATTCCAATGGTATTGTTGAGATCGGTGCTGTTCGGCTGTGGCTGAACAGTGCTCTACACTGCTACCCATGACGAGGAATTTTAAAACGTGTGAGAAAGGCCAAATCCAGCTCATCTGCTCCCGATACACAGCCCCAAAAGACACCGATTTAGACCGCAGAGTGGAACGGTGGCAAGGGGAGCTGACAGGTAACAGAAGGCATCACCCTCTTTTCACACTTCAACCCATGACCCCTCTTAATACGTCATATTCTCCCGTTATTAGCCATTCTCCCTTCACCCTTTCTAGTACTACTTTAAACCCCTCCAAAGCGCCATCCTATCCTATCCAACTCCTGCCTCTTATTCTCATTTATATATCCAGGCTGTATCACAACCGGCTGTGATTGGGGGTACCATAGGGCAGCGCACAGTTGGCCCAGCGTCGTCCGGGTTTGGCGGGTGTAGTCAGTAATTGTGAATAAGAATTTGTTCTAATGGATTTGCCTAGTTAAATACAGGTTAAATAAAATAAACAAATAAAATACATGTCACAGTCTTACTCTTGTATCGTCCTATTTTTCCTATTCTTCCTACCCGTTTCTTACTCCTCTCTTACCACCCTATAAAATGAATGATATCTCCGTCTGAGCGCCCGCATACACGCTGTGTTTTACGCCACTTCTTTAACCCCGTTGCCACCCTCATAGGCCCCTCTTACAACACCCGGGTATCCAGTCTTATCTCTCTCTTAACGCCCCTAGTATCTTCTTATCTTCCGAACCCCAAAACACCCCCTTCCTACATGTTGAGAGAATACACAGTAGGATAGCATTTTAACTACTGGCGGCAGCAGTGGGATTTTACCGAGCAGACTGTTCGACCCCACAGCGCTACTTTTTAAACTCCTCACACCTAAATCCTAAGGAATGAAAGATTATACAAAGCGTCTTAGAGTAGATTGCTACAGGAGGCGTATTGTGAGAACACGAGCAGAAGGCTCTCCTGTTAGCTAGCTCCCACCATGTTAGACTATGCTGTAAACATGGCCCAGGTTGTCATCAAGTATTTTTCCAGACCTTCTCAAGCCAAACATAGCTGGTCCCACTGACTGCTGCGCTTAAAGACCATGCACAGCCTACTGCCTCCCTCCAGAGATATCATTGACCTCACTTAAACACTATTTGCTTATGTAAGACTTTTAGTTAGATCATAGGTATCAAACCCCCTTTTTGACAAATGGTTTTGATACTTAGGTATCTACAGTGCCTTTACAAAGTATACCCCTTGACCTTTTTCACATTTTGTTGTGTTAAAGCCTGAACTTAAAATGGATTACATTTACATTTTGTGTCACTGGCCTGCACACAATACCCCATAATGTCAAAGTGGAATTATGTTTTTAGACATTTCTGCAAATCAAAAACAAACTGAAAAGCTGAAATGTCTTGAATCAATAAGTATTCAACCCCTTTGTTATGGTAAGCCCAGATATGTTCAGGAGTAAAAATGTGCTCAACAAGTCACATAATAAATTGCATGAACTCTGTGTGCAATAATAGTGTTTAACATGATTTGTGAATGACTAGCTCATCTCTGTAGAAAAATAGTAGACATTGAGTATCCCTTTAAGCATGGTGAAGTTATTAGTTACACAATGGATGGTGTATCACTATGAAGAAACAGGCGTCCTTCCTAACTCAGTTACCAGAGAGGGAGGAAACAGGGATTTCACTATGAGGCCAATGGTGACTTTAAAACAGTTACAGAGTTTAATGGCTGTGATAGGAGAAAACTGAGGATGGATCAACAACGGTGTAGTTCTACACAATACTAACCTAAATGACAGAGTGAATAGACGTCACTGAGTACCACTCTTCATAGTTTCAAGCATGGTGGTGGCTGCATCATGTTATGACTATGCTTGTTATAGGCAAAGACTAGGGAGTTGTTTTATAGAGCAAAGTACAGGAACAATCCTAGAGGAAAGCCTGATTAAGTCTGCTTTCCAACAGACAGGGGAGACAAATTCACCTTTCAGCAGGACAATAACCTAAAACACAAGGGCAAATATAGTTTCTTACCAAGACGACATTGAATGTTCCTGAGTGGCCTAATAACAGTTTTGACTTAAATCGGCATGACAATCTATGGCAAGACTTGAAAATGGCTGCCTAGCTATGATCAACAATCAACTTGACAGAGCTTGGACCAAGGTGCAGCATGGTAAGCGTACATCTTTCTTTATTTGATGAACAACAAAATATAAACAAACATAACATTTTGTAGCGCTAACACAGCAACTATACAAAAAAACAAGATACCACAACTAAAGGTGGAAAAAAAGGCTGCCTAAGTATGATCCCCAATCAGAGACAACGATAGACAGCTGCCTCTGATTGGGAACAAATAAATAGAAAAACTAGAATGCCCACCCAAATCACACCCAACCTAACCAAATAGAGAAATAAAAAGGCTCTCAAAGGTCAGCTTGAAGAATTTAAAAAATAATCAAGTGCAAATATTGTACAATCCAGGTGTGCAAAGCTCTTAGAGACTTACTGAGAAAGACTCCCAGCTGTAAATTCTGCCGAAGGTGATTTTAACATGTATTGACTCAGGGGTGTGAATACTTATGTAAATAAGATATTTCTGTATTTAATTGTCAATACATTTGCTCACATTTCTAAATACATGTTTTCACTTTTTCATCATGGGTATTGTTTGTAGATGGGTGAGAGAATTGTATTTTATTTTATCCATTTTGAATTCAGGCTGTAACACAAAAAAATGTTGATAGTGTTCTATGTCCATGATTGGTTCATATTCACTCTGGAACACTGTTATTCCTGTGATTCTCCATTAAAGGTTATTGTAGTGGATGGATATGTATGTTGTCCAGCATGTGGGATATGAGTGTTCTTTCTCTCTTCTATTTGTCTTTAAAACTAAAGGGGGTCAATTAAATAGAAATGCCACTCATCCACCATGTTCTTCTGGCATGCCAGGCGTGTGAATTTATGGAAAGCGACAGAGGAAAACCGTTGAAATGGTATCCGGTGGTTGGGTTACATCCCTGGTGCGAGACTGGCGATCTGGTTTCGGAGCAGAGGGGGGTGAGGGGGTCTGCATTTGGCCTGGGGGGACGGTTGGGGGTGAGTAGCACTTTAAAGAGCACTGTGATCTTCTCCGAAGAGCTTCCATCTATCATGTAGTTTGTAATGGGGGCTACAGTATGTTTCATTAGCGACGAGGTAATGTGCCCGAGACAAGTGCAACTCACGCCATGGGGAATGGCAAACAACCCCCTCGCCACTATGGCCTGTATCCTTAGCCCTCTTAGCCCTCTTACCCCTTTTATCCCTCTTTCCCCCTTACCCACCAACCACATCTAGTCTGAATTTCAGACATCCCCCATCACCACTCAACCCCCCTTCCACAAATTCCCCTAACCCTCACTTTACTCTCATTATATACATGTGTTTCCCAAACTGTGGATCGGAACCCGCGGTGGGATTACATTTTTTGTGCATTTATTTTTTGGGAAATACTTATTCAGTGTAAACTTAAACAACTAAAACCAAATAGAAAGTATGTAGAAGCAATAATGGACCTATCTAAAAAATAAACTCCTCTAATCTTTGAGAATTTACAATCAGCAAAATAAAAGCTAGGCAGTCAGGTACCCATTGATTATGTTATAATGTTTGAGCATAATAACACAGTACTAGCCATCTCAAAATGACTAGAATTGCAGTAAATTAGCTTTAAAACTACAGCGTTTTCTGTCCACTGCCAAGATGATATTTTTTATTTATTCTTTGATTTATTCTTTGGTCAACCCTTATGGTGGGTCTCGACTCAAAAGGCACCTCAATTGGTGGGTCATGAACCAAAAAAGTTTGGGAACCCCTGTTATATACCATCACCCCCCCATCCCCAGCCCTGACTATACATCGCCTACCAGACACCCCCTCCCCCTCCAGCGAAACTCTGACGCCGTTATGAAACCTGAGACTCGATTAATCAGTCGATCAATTAATGAGGCTCAGCTTTTAGAGGGACGTCTGGGTTCCCAGCTGGATATGTTGCAACACGTGTGGAATGCTCAGGGGGCGCACACCGGACCCCCGGAATGTGGTGCGGCGGGACAGGGGCCGCAGTCGGACCGCTCATCACCTCAGCCGCCGGGCCTTGGCGTTTCCAATAATGACACTCGAAACATACGCCTGATACGCCTCATCTGCCCGATTTCACAGAGCTAGGTTGGGACGGACCACTTTTTGGGCACGGAGGAATCATAACTCATTTTGGGGGGGTCAGTTGAGTAATATAGGTTGTTTTAGTTGCCGACTCTCATTGTAACCCCCCCTAGACCCACTTATAGTGCTGTGGTCCTGAGGGAAGCCTCAAGTTTCCGGCTGTGGTCTAATTGAGTGGGATGACTAGCCCTGGGAGGCTCCCAACTCTTCTCCTCTCCTCTCTCCTCTCCTATGGGGTTGGTTTATACAGGCCTGCTGACTGTGCTGTCAGTGTCAAACGCTTGTTAGGACATCATCAATCTAGACGCAGTTAGAGATATTCCCAGAACAGAACGAAGGGGGCAGGTGATAGAGAGAGGGAGAAAGAGAGAGAGAGAAGGAAAGGGGACAGAAAGGGTAGAGAAGGAGGGAAGCAGGAGAGGGAATAAGAGAGAGGAGAAAGATACTCTAAAGAAAGAGAGAGAATGAGAGAAAGGGAGGATAGAAGGAGAGAGAGATTTACTGCACAGTAGACAGAGAAAGAAAAGAGGAGGAAGAAAGAAAGAAAGAAGGAGGAGGGTCTGGAGAAGAGATGGATCCTAACAATGTGCCTCTTCATAAGTTGTTTGGTGTGAAGCGAAGTGTTGGGTGGGATCCTTGCTCGCTTTCCCTCAACTCATCCGTGTGAGCTCATATAAAACTGCAAAGTTTGTTGTCGTAGATCATGTTGTCAGGAAAGGTCGACGCATTGTTCGCACATGTCTGCAGGCGTAAATGAAGTAACCTTCTCTGGTATCAGTATCAATTCCTGACAGACGAACACATTTAGCACATCACCGGCCGTCTTACGAGGGGGAAAAAAATCTGTTCACACCGTGGACGTACATAAGTGTGTTTGTCTTCTCCCAGGAAGTGGCTGTACAGGGGCTTTAAGCCGAACACACATTTCTCACATTCTCTTCTATAAATCTTTCCCTCCATCTTCCACTCCCGACTTTCTTTCTCACATCCTCTCTCGCGCTCTCCTTCCATTTCTATCCACACATTGGGTTCTCCAAAACTCGGGTTGTTGCCCATGTGTGTTGAGTAGAGCGGAGTGGAGCAGAGCGGCGGTAGAAGAATTTGAAAGGAGGACCATAAAGATGATGGATGCCGCCCAGCTTGTGCTTTCAGACCCAGCTGTTTTTTGTCATCCTGGACAGACCCGCTAGTTTCCTATACGCTCTCATCCATACATTCATCCACTCTTTATAAGCTTTCATCCATACAGTCATCTAAAACTCACTGAAAGAGGCCTGGTTAAGGGAGAAGATAGATTTGGCTGGATTATATGAGAGTTAAAGGTTCAAGGTGGTGGTGCGAACTGGTGTTTTCAGTAAAGGGACAGGTGGTCTCTCTACCTCAGAAGGCCCCTCCTTTTGGCTCCAACCACAAGTCATATAAATCCATCAGTATCTTTTCCTTTTATGATTTCACTGTCGCTTTATCCCCTAAAATCGTTTATTTTACCATTTTCCCCCACAGGCTCGATGACATGATGTTCCTGCCCGTCTCCCCTCCCCCCTCCTTCTCCCTCTCTTTTCTCCTGCTAGTCCTCACTGTTCTCCCTCTTTCCCTCCTTTCCCGTTCACTCTCTCACTCCCCTCTGAGCTGGACTTCTCCACATGACCCCTGCTACCACCTGGATGGGCGTCCGCGACACTGCCTGTCGGAATTCATCAATGCCGCCTACGGTGTCCCAGTCAGTGCCGCCAACTCCCTCCGAGGACCTTCGGACCAAAATGCTGTTAACGTCAGCTCCGTCACGGACCTCCACAACCCCTACAACCTGACCTGCTGGACAGCCCAGGTGGGAGGCACCGACGGCGGGGACTGGGTTCTCACCCTCCCCCTGGGCCGGCGCTTTGAGGTCACTTACATCAGCCTGCAGTTCTGCCAGCAGGGGGAGCCGTCGGATCCGGTCTCCGTCTCTTTGCTCAAGTCCATGGATCACGGGCGCACCTGGAGGCCCATGCAGCATTACTCCAGCGACTGCCCCGGGAGTTTTGGGCTCCAGGCCCAGACGGTGGCCAAGACCAGGCACCAGGAGACAGAGCCTCTGTGCTCGGATCCCCGGCCCCTGCAGAGGCACCGGGGAGGCATGGTTCTGGCCTTCTCCACCCTGGATGGAAGGCCCTCCTCTCCAGACTTTGACTACAGCCCCACCCTGCAGGACTGGGTGACGGCCACGGACATACGGGTGGTCTTCCACCAGGTGACCCAGTCCCAACAGGTGACCCAGTCCCAACAGACTAAGTTGGGAAGTTCGGAGGATAGGGGGGTGGGTGTGGGATTGGGAGCAGATGCTGGGGTTCTGAGGTGGAGGGTGGGGTCGAAGAATAAAGCTGTGGTTGGTCAGGTGAATGGGGACAACAATGCTTGGGGGTTTGTGGAGAAGGAGATGAAAAAGACAGAAAAACGAGGGAGAAGCAGAGGAGAGAAAATGGACAAATCCTGGCGGAGGGGTCACAACAAAGGGTCGGGAGGTCAGGGAGAGGATGGACACAATGTGACCCGGAAGGATTTAGAACGAGACACTCAGGCAATGGACACCTCCAAGAGAGGGAACGGTAAAGGAAAAGGGCGTGGCCGCAAAAGGGAGGGGGGCCACCATTGGAGTCCGTGCCAGGAAGGTGGCGTCTGTGATTGGACAATTGAGGGGCAGGGGAAGGACAACAAGGGGCGGGAATTGAGGAGGAGGAGAAACAACAATCGGAATCTCCAGCTAGTTCCTCCCTCCCCATTGATCTCTGCCCCCCCTGTCCGGCCCCCCCTGGCCCTCTCGGACCTGCAGGTGGGGGGCAGGTGTAAGTGTAACGGGCATGCCTCACGGTGTCGTCATGACGACGCGGACCGGGTGGTGTGTGTGTGTGAGCACCACACAGCGGGGGCAGACTGCGACGTATGTGAGGACTTCTACTATGACAGGCCCTGGCAACGAGCCACGCCCAGTCAGCCACACCCGTGCGTCTGTGAGTCACACCCCCCCATTACTGTGTGTGTGTGTTTGTGCATCTGCGTGTGTGCGTGCATGTCTGTATGTGTGAGTGAGTGCATATTGGATCATGAATGTAAACTTTACTAGCTTTCACTGAAATGCATTCCCTCCCTCCCTCCCACCTCCCCTTCCCCTCCTCTCTCCTACCCCCAGCGTGTGAGTGTAACGGCCACTCCTCTAAGTGTCGGTTCAGCATGGAGGTGTTCCAGCAGTCGGGCCGGCGCAGCGGGGGGGTATGTCTGAAGTGTCGGCATCACACAGCGGGACGCCACTGCCAGTACTGCCAGAATGGACACACCCGTGACCACGACAAGCTACCCAACCACCACAAGGCTTGCCAATGTCAGTCAGAGAGAGGGAGCGGGAGAGAGAGAGAGAGAGAGAGAGAGAGAGTGTGTGTGTGTGTGTGTGTGTGTGTGTGTGTGTGTGTGTGTGTGTGTGTGTGTGTGTGTGAGCATTAAAGTTGTGTCTGTATCAGGTCGTTCTGACCAGCTGTGTATCTTATACATGCAGAGATGTATGTGTGTGTGTGTGTGTGTGTGTGTGTGTGTGTGTGTGTGTGTGTGTGTGTGTGTGAGCATTAAAGTTGTGTCTGTATCAGGTCGTTCTGACCAGCTGTGTATCTTATACATGCAGAGATGTATGTGTGTGTGTGTGTGTGTGTGTGTGTGTGTGTGTGTGTGTGTGTGTGTGTGTGTGTGTGAGCATTAAAGTTGTGTCTGTATCAGGTCGTTCTGACCAGCTGTGTATCTTATCCATACAGAGATGTATGTGTGTGCATATGCGTCTGTTAGTATATCTGTTTCTCTTTGTGTATCTGTCAGTCTACGGGGTTTGTCTACATGTGTCTGTGTACCTGCCTCCACAGTGTTTATGAGGTGGTTACATTGTGACAGAGGACAGTTATTCCTGTTAGGGTTACAAATATTCCCCTTTGTGCTTGACTGGATCCAGTGTCCATGTTGTTACCACTGGCTGGAATCCACTCTGCCATTTGACCTTTGACTGGTCACATGTCCCAAGTGACTGTGACACTCTGGCATGCTCATTGGGCGGTTGACCTAAGTTCTAATATAACCATATGTTAGTGGTGTGTGGTTCGGTCATGCACACGACACATGCAGGTGTGTGTCTGTGTGAGTGATTGACTGTGTGCGTTTGAGCAATATTGGAGAACTTGAATGGGATATTTTAGCCTGGATGTTAGTCGGTTTCAGGTCTTGCCAACTCCGTATGGAGTGATTCCTCACGAAACCAGGACAAGAAAGATTTCAGATAATGTAATCCATAGAATGGTCCTTTGGGGAAAGGCTTGTTGACGTATATTTGACATTTGTATCTAAAAGCACGATTGAGACAGAGTTATTCAAAATGGGCATATAGGCCTCCTTTAAGACTACAGAATGTTTCATTCGTAGATGCTGCAAAGCAACAACAACAACAAAATGTCATATAGGCTTTACAGCTTGCTCTGTAATATAAGTACGATTTTGATTTCAATAAAAACATTTTTACATTAATTTAGGAATATTGAAAAATATGAACATGAATATTGAAAATATGCCGTTTTAGATTTGACAAATTGCTCAATATATTATTGAACATAATATTATATACGGGCATATCAAAGTTCCAGAGTGGGTGGGGATCTCTGCTACTTTTAGAGGTACGATCCAATTTGTAAGCATAACCAACAGAGTGAATGTGAAAATGGATTCAAAGTGGTCAGGATGTGCAATGATACAAGTAAAAAGAGGGCTGTGATTGGTTACATTGCCTACTATGCCAATTTCTCTGAATAAAATGGGCCATAACTTTAACTCTAGCAGAGATCTCAGTCTGGAACTTTGATAAGCCCATAGAGTATATTATGTTCAACAATACACCATAATATTAATACAATTAATTAAGCTACATTCTTAAAATCAATCCCATATACTATGTTCTTTAAAAAAAAAGGCTTTAAATTCTCTAGTACAGCCAATATTAAAAACAGTCAAATGCTTCTCAAAGATGCCCTCTGGTGGTCAAACTAGCACTAACTAGCATTAATGCAACAATGTCTGACACTTTAATGACGTGCCATAGAATTCTGCGGCAGCCTGCAAACTGTGCTACAGTACGACGCAACTTTTAAAGGAAGAACCATTGTAGATTGAAAAATGTGCCAAGTCAAAACATTTGTTTTTTCAATATCCATGTTTATTTTTTCAATATTGAAATTAATATGTTTTTTTTTCTTGAAATCAAAATACTACTCATATGACAGAACAGGTGGTAAATCTTCATATGAAACTATGTTCTGCTTTGTAGCACCTACAGATGAAACATTATGGAGTCTTAAAGGAGGCCTGGGTAAGGCCAAAATGCCATAGATATACAATACAACTTTATTGTCCATTAGTTACACAGAACAACTGAAATGTGTCTTCTGCTCCGTTCTCAAACCTCCCCAGATTTCTCAATTATGCTTTTAGATACAAATGTTAAATATACAGTATGTCAACGAGCCTTCCTCAATAGGACCATTCTATGGATTAAACTGAGTGAAAATCCCCAAAATCATGTAATTCTTTTGTCTTGATTTTGTAAGGAAACGCTCTATGGTATTGTCATGCCAAGTTTGGTGTTACAAGGAGTTGAGAAGGGAGAAGAAACAGACTGGCACCCAAGCTATAGACATTTATAGGCTACAGTATAGCTAGCTAACTTATGTCAGTTACCTTAGTGCTATTTATGTGTCATAATATTATTTGATGTAATAATCAATGATAGACAAATCAATCATGATTATTTGATCAATGTTCAGGTCAAGTCAGCCTTTTTCCAAATCTAGTGATTTAAAACCTTAGTGACTTGCCTGCAAAAGCTAATTATTTAAAGGTGTTTGGAGTAGCTGTAAGGGTTTGTTTAAATGACTTTACTGGAGGAAAAACAGACCTACTAAAGAACGGCTTCCTCTTTGTCTGTGCCCTTTGGATAACCCCAACACTCTCTCTCTCTCTCTCTCTCTCTCTCTCTCTCTCCTCTCTCCTCTCTCTCTCTCCTCTCTCTCTCTCTCTCTCTCTC